>NC_057794.1:215949258-215995975 GCF_018294505.1 Triticum aestivum | reverse complement strand
CATTATCTGCCAAGAGCGCACCTGCGGGGCCTGCACAGCGTTCTTCTTCTTCCATGGCATCAACAGGGCACACAAGTGATATTATTTGTCGTCGTTGTAAGGGAGGAGGTCATTATGCGAGAGAATGCAAATCTCCGCGTGTGATGATTGCTACCGCGGATGGTGGATATGAGTCCGCTAGTGACTATGATGAGGAGACATTGGCTCTTATTACACGTGAAGAACATGGTGGAGATGATTCTGATCATGAGACACAATACATGGCTCCTGAAGACGCTGACAGGTATGAATGTTTAGTTGCTCAACGTGTTTTGAGTGTGCAGGTCACACAAGCTGAGCAAAATCAGAGGCACAATTTGTTCCATACCAAGGGAGTTGTGAAGGAACGTTCTGTGCGCGTCATAATAGACGGAGGGAGCTGCAACAACTTGTCTAGCATGGAGATGGTGGAGAAGCTTTCTCTCACCACAAGACCACATCCACATCCACACTTCATCCAATGGTTCAACAACAGCGGCAAGGTTAAGGTAACACGTACTGTTCGTGTGCATTTTAGTATCTCTACATATGCTGATTATGTTGATTGTGATGTGGTACCTATGCAAGCATGTTCCTTATTACTTGGTAGACCATGGCAATTTGATAAAAATTCTGTACACCATGGTAGAAACAATCACTATACTCTTGTTCATAAGGATACAAATATTACTTTGCTTCCTATGACTCCTGATTCCATTTTGAAAGATGATATTAATAGAGCTAATAAAGCAAAACAAGAGAAGAATAAGAGTGAAAATCAGATTGTGGCAAAAGAATTTGAGCAACAAATGAAGCCTAATAATAAACCATCTAGTGTTGCTTCTGAAATTAAATTGAAAAGTGCATGTTTATTTGCCACCAAATCTGATATTGATGAGCTAGATTTCAGCAAATCTGTTTGCTATGCTTTTGTGTGCAAAGTGGCATTATTTTCATTCGAGGACGTGCCTTCCTCTTTGCCTCCTGCTATCACTAACATTTTGCAGGAGTTCGCTGACGTTTCTCCACAAGACGTGCCACCGGGATTACCGCCTATTCGAGGGATTGAGCATCAGATCGACTTAATTCCCGGTGCTTCACTGCCAAACCGTGCGCCATACCGTACCAATCCAGAGGAGACAAAGGAGATTATGCGTCAAGTACAAGAGCTTCTCGACAAAGGTTATATACGCGAATCCCTTAGTCCTTGTGCTGTTCCTATTATTCTAGTACCGAAAAAGGATGGTACATCGCGTATGTGTGTTGATTGTAGAGGCATTAATAATATTATTGTTCGTTATCGTCATCCTATTCCTAGGCTAGATGATATGCTTGATGAATTGAGTGGCTCTACAATATTCTCCAAAGTTGATTTGCGTAGTGGATACCATCAAATTCGTATGAAATTGGGGGATGAATGGAAAACAGCATTTAAAACTAAGTTTGGATTATATGAGTGGTTAGTCATGCCTTTTGGGTTAACTAATGCGCCTAGTACTTTCATGAGACTAATGAACGAAGTTTTAGGTGCTTTCATTGGACGATTTGTGGTAGTCTATTTTAATGATATACTGATTTATAGCAGATCTTCGGAAGAACATTTGGAACATTTACGTGCTGTTTTTATTGCTCTACGTGATGCACGTTTGTTTGGTAACCTTGGGAAGTGCACCTTTTGCACCGACCGAGTATCTTTTCTTGGCTATGTTGTTACTCCACAGGGAATTGAAGTTGATAAAGCCAAGATTGAAGCTATTGAGAGTTGGCCGCAGCCCAAAACGGTCACACAAGTGAGGAGTTTTCTTGGCCTCGCTGGATTCTATAGGCGTTTTGTGAGAGATTTCAGCACCATTGCTGCACCTCTCAATGAGCTTACAAAGAAAGATGTGCCTTTTCTTTGGGGTACCGCACAGGAAGAAGCCTTCTCGGTATTGAAAGATAAGTTGACACATGCTCCTTTACTCCAACTTCCTGATTTTAATAAGACTTTTGAGCTTGAATGTGATGCTAGTGTAATTGGATTAGGAGGTGTGTTATTACAAGATGGCAAACCTGTTGCATACTTTTCTGAAAAATTGAGTGGGCCTAGTCTGAATTATTCTACTTATGATAAAGAATTATATGCTCTTGTTCGGACTTTAGAAACATGGCAACATTATTTATGGCCCAAAGAATTTGTTATACATTCTGATCATGAATCTTTGAAACATATTAAAAGTCAAGCTAAACTGAATCACAGACATGCTAAATGGGTTGAATTCATTGAGACTTTTCCTTATGTCATTAAACACAAGAAGGGAAAAGAAAATGTTATTGCTGATGCATTGTCTCGCCGCTATACTATGCTTTCACAACTTGACTTCAAAATATTTGGTTTGGAGACCATCAAAGATCAATATGTGCATGATGCTGATTTTAAAGATGTAATGCAGAATTGTAAAGAAGGAAGAATGTCGAACAAGTTCGTCGTTAACGATGGATTTGTGTTTCGTGCTAACAAGCTATGCATTCCAGCTAGCTCCGTTCGTCTTCTGTTGTTGCAGGAGGCGCATGGAGGAGGATTAATGGGACACTTTGGCGTGAAGAAGATGGAGGACGTACTTGCTACACATTTCTTTTGGCCAAAGATGAGACGGGATGTTGAGTGTTTTATTGCTCGCTGCACTACATGTCAAAAATCTAAGTCACGACTCAATCCTCATGGTTTATATATGCCTTTGCCTGTACCTAGTGTTCCTTGGGAGGATATATCTATGGACTTTGTTTTAGGTTTACCTCGAACAAAGAAGCGGAGGGATAGCATATTTGTTGTCGTGGATAGATTCTCGAAAATGGCACACTTTATACCATGTCATAAAAGCGATGATGCTGTTAATGTTGCTGATTTGTTCTTTCGTGAAATTGTTCGCTTGCATGGTGTGCCAAATACTATTGTTTCATATCGTGATACTAAATTTCTTAGCCACTTTTGGAGATGTTTATGGGCTAAGTTGGGGACTAAACTGCTTTTTAGTACTACTTGTCACCCCCAAACTGATGGACAAACTGAAGTAGTCAATAGAACGTTGTCTACTATGCTTAGGGCTGTTTTGAAGAATAATAAGAAAATGTGGGAGGAATACTTGCCTCATATTGAATTTGCTTATAATCGTTCATTGCATTCTACTACTAAGATGTGCCCTTTTGAAGTTGTGTATGGTTTCCTACCTCGTGCACCTATTGATTTGTTGCCTCTTCCATCTTCGGAGAAGGTTAATTTTGATGCTAAACAACGTGCTGAATTGATTTTAAAAATGCATGAGTTAACTAAGGAAAACATTGAGCGTATGAATGCTAAATATAAACTTGCTGGAGATAAGGGTAGAAAACATGTTGTGTTTGCACCTGGAGATCTTGTTTGGTTACATTTGCGTAAGGATAAATTTCCTGATTTGCGCAAATCAAAGCTAATGCCACGTGCTGATGGTCCCTTTAAGGTGTTAGAGAAAATAAATGATAATGCATATAAACTTGAGCTGCCTGCAGATTTTGGGGTTAGTCCCACTTTTAACATTGCAGATTTGAAGCCTTATTTGGTTGAGGAAGATGAACTTCCGTCGAGGACGACTTCATTTCAAGAAGGGGAGGATGATGAGGCCATCAATACAATTATTACACCCACAGCCCCTGCTGCTATACATACTGGACCAATTACTAGAGCTCGTGCACGCCAACTAAATTACCAGGTACTTTCGTTTCTTGGTAATGATTCTAATGTTCATGAGAATATGATGCTGCCTAAATTGGATACATTTGTTTTGCTTACAAATGAAGGGCCTAGCTTGGAGAAGGATGAACATTGGAGCAAGAACAAGCATGGAGATGATGGCACTCTAAAAATAGCCTATACTTATGTATTTCGAAATTACATGGGCCTGGCCCAATAAAAAGGTGACGCAGCACCTATAATAGCCTCGGGACGAAATTTATGAAGTGGCATCTTGTATATTTCGTCCATGGCTTTTATGATGGCACTCTAAATAAACATGCACTTTTCAATTTAATTTCAGAAGCAACACTAGATGGTTTATTATTAGGCTTCATTTGTTGCTCAAATTCTTTTGCCACAATCTGATTTTCACTCTTATTCTTCTCCTGTTTTGCTTTATTAGCTCTATTAATATCATCTTTCAAAATGGAATCAGGAGTCATAGGAAGCAAAGTAATATTTTTATCCTTATGAACAAGAGTATAGTGATTGTTTCTACCATGGTGTACAGAATTTTTATCAAATTGCCATGGTCTACCAAGTAATAAGGAACATGCTTGCATAGGTACCACATCACAATCAACATAATCAGCATATGTAGAGATACTAAAATGCACACGAACAGTACGTGTTACCTTAACCTTGCCGCTGTTGTTGAACCATTGGATGTAGTAAGGATGTGGATGTGGTCTTGTGGTGAGAGAAAGCTTCTCCACCATCTCCATGCTAGACAAGTTGTTGCAGCTCCCTCCGTCTATTATGACGCGCACAGAACGTTCCTTCACAACTCCCTTGGTGTGGAACAAATTGTGCCTCTGATTTTGCTCAGCTTGTGTGACCTGCACACTCAAAACACGTTGAGCAACTAAACATTCATACCTGTCAGCGTCTTCAGGAGCCATGTATTGCGTCTCATGATCAGAATCATCTCCACCATGTTCTTCACGTGTAATAAGAGCCAATGTCTCCTCATCATAGTCACTAGCGGACTCATATCCACCATCCGTGGTAGCAATCATCACACGCGGAGATTTGCATTCCCTCGCATAATGACCTCCTCCCTTACAACGACGACAAATAATATCACTTGTGTGCCCTGTTGATGCCATGGAAGAAGAAGAACGCTGTGCAGGCCCCGCAGGTGCGCTCTTGGCAGATAATGGTGGTTGTGCCTGTTTTCTTGTATCACGGCTGGAGGTGGCACCTGATGGAGGTGCTGGTGCAGTTGAAGTAGAAGATGCACGTGGTGTCCATGATGAAGGTCGGCCTGCAGAAAATTTAGTTCGCCCCAATGCTTGTCGATCCTGCACTTCACGTTCAGCTTTTGATAGAGGCGGGGGTGTCCCGATCTTTCGATGAGATGGTAACTATCGATTTGGTGGAGACGACTTTGACGATCCGACTACAAACGTGCACGACGTTGCGCCTTAGCAATCGCTAAAGCAATCTCCAGAGGTTATTGACCACGCCGGTGCACGATCAACCTGACCACAAAGGTCTATTCCTGCAAGCAATCGAAGAACGAGCAAGAATATGATAAAAGCAATCTGAATATTGCAAATATGTATGAAGTATTGATAAAGGTGGGGATCCGAAAGCGGTCTTGGTCTGGTCGTTGGACACAAACGAAGTACACGAAGTTGCAATGGCTAACTTTTAACTAAACAAATCCCAAGGAAAAGCTACTAGATGGATCTACTTATATAGGAGCAAGGGGTGGCGGCCAAGGAGGTGGGAGGACGTCCCAAGGCAGCCTAAAACTAAATCTAGGTCGTACAAGGCCAATGGGCCCAAGTGGAGGTGATGTAACACCTTTGGACTTGTAGTTTGACTCGGATTCTGCTGCAGCATCAGATTGTTTCGTTCACAACTCAACGCTCCGGACGAATTTGAAGGTGATTCCAATTGGGTTGGAAAGTGCACGAAATCTAGTTTCCAACAAAAAAAGAATCACCCAATTCGGAGTCCGTATGAAAAACTTGTGTGCATTTTGAGTCAGGTATGTCTGTGCAGTCCGAATCTGAATCCAGAACGTGAGAGACTTGGACTCTATCTTCTCTTGGGCCAAAAGTGACGTGAGAGAACTTTTTGGACAGCAAATAAACATCTCTTTCTTCCTTATCTTCATATGTGGATTGTACAAATGTCCCATACACCTGCAATTAGACAAAACACAAAAGTGTGTGAAGTATTTTTGTTCTGGATAACATAAATAGATTATTGAATAGTTTGCACTAGAAATCACCTGACAAATATGCATATATGCAATATTTTTGGTCATATCCAAGGTAGTCATGTCCTCATCAAGTCATAGGAAGCAAAGTAATATTTTTATCCTTATGAACAAGAGTATAGTGATTGTTTCTACCATGGTGTACAGAGTTTTTATCAAATTGCCATGGTCTACCAAGTAATAAGGAACATGCTTGCATAGGTACCACATCACAATCAACATAATCAGCATATGTAGAGATACTAAAATGCACACGAACAGTACGTGTTACCTTAACCTTGCCGCTGTTGTTGAACCATTGGATGTAGTAAGGATGTGGATGTGGTCTTGTGGTGAGAGAAAGCTTCTCCACCATCTCCATGCTAGCCAAGTTGTTGCAGCTCCCTCCGTCTATTATGACGCGCACAGAACGTTCCTTCACAACTCCCTTGGCATGGAACAAATTGTGCCTCTGATTTTGCTCAGCTTGTGTGACCTGCACACTCAAAACACGTTGAGCAACTAAACATTCATACCTGTCAGCGTCTTCAGGAGCCATGTATTGCGTCTCATGATCAGAATCATCTCCACCATGTTCTTCACGTGTAATAAGAGCCAATGTCTCCTCATCATAGTCACTAGCGGACTCATATCCACCATCCGCGGTAGCAATCATCACACGCGGAGATTTGCATTCCCTCGCATAATGACCTCCTCCCTTACAACGACGACAAATAATATCACTTGTGTGCCCTGTTGATGCCATGGAAGAAGAAGAACGCTGTGCAGGCCCCGCAGGTGCGCTCTTGGCAGATAATGGTGGTTGTTCCTGTTTTCTTGTATCACGACTGTAGGAGGCACCTGATTGAGGTGCTGGTGCAGTTGAAGTAGAAGATGCACGCGGCAACCATGAGGAAGGTCGGCCTGCAGAAAAGTTAGTTCGCGCCAATGCTTGTCGATCCTGCACTTCACGTTCAGCTTTACAAGCAAGATGGAATAAACGAGTGATATTAGTATACTCCTTATAGTCTAGAATGGTCTGAATCTCTCTATTTAATCCACCCAGAAAACGTGCAAGCATAGCTTCATTCTCCTCAACAATACCACATCGAATCATGCCAGTTTGTAATTCCTGATAATATTCTTCTACAGAATTTTTTCCTTGTCTTAAACGCTGCAATTTTTGAAGCAATTCACGTTGATAATATGGTGGAACCCAACGCGTACGCATAGCAGTTTTCAAAGCAGCCCAAGTAGTTGGAATAGGATATAATCTACAATGTTCAGACCACCATACACATGCAAAACTAGTGAAAGCACAAACAGCAGCACCAACTCATCTCTCCTCAGGATATTGTAAACATGTAAATCGTTGTTCAGTTTCTAACTCCCAAGTAAGATATATATCAGGAACATATCTACCCTCAAATGGTGGAATATTCAATTTCAGTTTAGGAATATGGACATCATCTCGTACCTGAGGTGGTGGTGCAGGCCTACCATTACGAATATATACCTGAGGTCGACCTGCTGGTGGTGGTGCTGGTGGCTGCTCGTAGATCTGATTTTGATCAACCTCATCCTCATAATCGGCCGCATACTCATCATCCTCCTGGGTACCAGCAGGAGCAGTAGCAGGAGCCAAAGAAACACCAACAGCAGTAACAGCGGCACCAGAATTTTGTCCTGGCACAATAGGAACACGCTGTGCTCGTCCATACTGATTCGGAAGGGGGCGTAGTTGTTGTTGTTGCAGAGGTGCGACAGGTGCAGCCGGTGGTGGAAGACGCGCAAGCAGTTCATTAAATCTGTTATCGAGCTTTGTTTCGAACGTCTTCTCAAGGCCAGTGATCTTCTCCATGGCCTCTTCAAAATTGTTCAGCACATCTTGTACCTGTTCAGTCATCATTTGCTGAAACTTATCATGAAGCTCCTTGTTCGATAAGTTCTCCCAGTCAATCTCGTCGGCTTGTGATCCTGGCATGGTTAGCAGCAATAGAAACACACAAGAATATGATCCTACAGACTACTAAGAAGTGGTGGTGGTGTATCACAAATCCGTCAAGCAAATCTCAAATTCTTACCAGTTCTTACCCAGCAGCAGGCGGTGATCGGCAACCGTTGTAGTCAAAAACTCTCAAAGCTTGGATAGAGCGATTACCAGGGAGAGTCAAACACACGACGTAGATGTATGTGGAGCTGGGAAGGCTTATAGTATGGTAGCAAAAAGGGTAAGCAATAATCAATTCAGAGATGCAAAGTTGAATAAACGCTCAACGACGGTACTGTGCTGGTCCTAGGCTAGACTGTGCTAGAGACGCGAGCCTAGAACACCAACAAAATCACGGCGCGGCACATAAACAAGGGAAAAGCACACTCTGAAAAAAAAATCGCTCTTTTTTTTTGCGCTCTTTTTTTTTGCGCTGCTTTTTTTTTGCGAAAAATCACTATAATGGCGAGTGTCTCAAAACTCTTCCTAGGTCAAACTGACAGGATGGGCACGAAATTTTTTTTTTTCGACCAATTTTTTTTTTCGACTGCCCGGACCCAAAAACTGGAAACAGGTCAAAAAGAACTTCCTATAATGGCACCTGTCTCAAAACACTCAGAAACACCTAAAAATAGGATAGCCAGAAAATTTTTCGAAAAATGCGTTTTCGAAAAATTTTGGGCCTAAAGGAGCGTGGCTACCCGACTCTTTTTTTTTCGAAACCTACTCCGCTAAGGAAACAAGAATCGGAATCTAGATGGATCTCGAAAACAAACCTAATATGCAAGGAACTCGGATTGGTGGTGGATATATGGTGGTGGTATATGGCAGCGGTGGTGGTAGCGGTGGTAGTATATGGATATGGATATGAATCGGTGGTGGTATATGAATCGGTGGTGGTATATGGATACGGATTCAGAGTGGTGGCGGATAAGCGGTGGTGGTAGATGGCAGGGGCGATGATGATGGTGCGGCGGCGGCGTGACAACTTATGACCAGAACTCGAAACTCTAAAAGACTAGACTCTAAGACCAGCAACTAGACACAACGATGCAACCGCAAATTCAACAAAGCAAAACCCTAAAAAGATTATGCAAAGGCTCAGATTGGTTCGGATATGATGAACTAACCCTAATTTTTTTTGTGGCTTTTTCGTGGACTGTAGGTATGAAGAACAGACTCGATCTAAACTACGAAAAACTGTAAAATCTCACCGAGCAACCTGGGACCAATTACTAGAGCTCGCGCACGCCAATTAAATTATCAGGTACTTTCGTTTCTTGGTAATGATTCTAATGTTCATGAGAATATGATGCTGCCTAAATTGGATACATTTGTTTTGCTTACAAATGAAGGGCCTAGCTTGGAGAAGGATGAACATTGGAGCAAGAACAAGCATGGAGATGATGGCATGCGCAAGAGGAACAAGAACGGAGTTACAAGTGATGATTTCAGGACTTTGAAGCCACCATAATGGGTGCATGAAGCCATGGACGAAATATACAAGATGCCACTTCATAAATTTCGTCCCGAGGCTATTATAGGTGCTGCGTCACCTTTTTATTGGGCCAGGCCCATGTAATTTCGAAATACATAAGTATAGGCTATTTTTAGAGTCCGTATGTGTTTATTTGCTCGGTGAGATTTTACAGTTTTTCGTAGTTTAGATCGAGTCTGTTCTTCATACCTACAGTCCACGAAAAAGCCACAAAAAAAATTAGGGTTAGTTCATCATATCCGAACCAATCTGAGCCTTTGCATAATCTTTTTAGGGTTTTGCTTTGTTGAATTTGCGGTTGCATCGTCGTGTCTAGTTGCTGGTCTTAGAGTCTAGTCTTTTAGAGTTTCGAGTTCTGGTCATAAGTTGTCACGCCGCCGCCGCACCATCATCATCGCCCCTGCCATCTACCACCACCGCTCCGAAACCGTATCCATATACCACCACCAATCCGTGTCCATATACCACCACCGATCCATATCCATATACTACCACCGCTACCACCACCGCTGCCATATACCACCACCATATATCCACCACCAATCCGAGTTCCTTGCTTATTAGGGTTGTTTTCGAGATCCATCTAGTTTCCGATTCGTGTTTCCTTGCCGGAGTAGGTTTCGGAAAAAAAAAGAGTCGGGTAGCCACGCTCCGTTTAGGCCCAAAATTTTTCGAAAACGCATTTTTCGAAAAAAATTCTGGCTATCCTATTTTTAGGTGTTTCTGAGTGTTTTGAGACAGGTGCCATTATAGGAAGTTTTTTTTGACCCGTTTCCAGTTTTTGGGTCCGGGCAGTCGAAAAAAAAAATTGGTCGAAAAAATTTCGTGCCCATCCTGTCAGTTTGAGCTAAGAAGAGTTTTGAGACACTCGCCATTATAGTGATTTTTCGCAAAAAAAAAAACAGCGCAAAAAAAACAGCGCAAAAAAAAACAGCGCAAAAAAAAAGCAAAAAAAAAATTCAGAGTGTGCTTTTCCCTTGTTTACGTGCCGCGCCGTGATTTTGTTGGTGTTCTAGGCTCGCGTCTCTAGCACAGTCTAGCCTAGGACCAGCACAGTACCGTCGTTGAGCGTTTATTCAACTTTGCATCTCTGAACTGATTATTGCTGACCCTTTTTGCTACCATACTATAAGCCTTCCCAGCTCCACATACATCTACGTCGTGTGTTTGACTCTCCCTGGTAATCGCTCTATCCAAGCTTTGAGAGTTTTTGACTACAACGGTTGCCGATCACCGCCTGCTGTTGGGTAAGAACTGGTAAGAATTTGAGATTTGCTTGACGGATTTGTGATACACCACCACCACTTCTTAGTAGTCTGTAGGATCATATTCTTGTGTGTTTCTCTTGCTGCTAACCATGCCAGGATCACAAGCCGACGAGATTGACTGGGAGAATTTATCGAACAAGGAGCTTCATGATAAGTTTCAGCAAATGATGACTGAACAGGTGCAAGATGTGCTGAACAATTTTGAAGAGGCCATGGAGAAGATCACTGGCCTTGAGAAGACGTTCGAAACAAAGCTCGATAACAGATTTAATGAACTGCTTGCGCGTCTTCCACCACCGGCTGCACCTGTCGCACCTCTGCAACAACAACAACTACGCCCCCTTCCGAATCAGTATGGACGAGCACAGCGTGTTCCTATTGAGACAGGACAAACTTCTGGTGCCGCTGCTACTGTTGTTGGTGCTTCTTTGGCTCCTGCTACTGCTCCTGTTGGTACCCAGGAGGATGATGAGTATGCGGGTGATTATGAGGATGAGGTTGATCAAAATCAGATCTACGAGCAGCCACCAGCACCACCACCAGCAGGTCGACCTCAGGTATATATTCGTCATGGTAGGCCTGCACCACCACCTCAGGTACGCGATGATGTCCATATTCCTAAACTGAAATTGAATATTCCACCATTTGAGGGTAGATATGTTCCAGATATATATCTTACTTGGGAGTTAGAAACTGAACAACGATTTACATGTTTACAATATCCTGAGGAGAGACGAGTTGCTGCTGCCGTTTGTGCTTTCACTAGTTTTGCATGTGTATGGTGGTCTGAACATTGTAGATTATATCCTATTCCAACTACTTGGGCTGCTTTGAAAACTGCTATGCGTACGCGTTGGGTTCCACCATATTATCAACGTGAATTGCTTCAAAAATTGCAGCATTTAAGACAAGGGAAAAATTCTGTAGAAGAATATTATCAGAAATTACAAACTGGCATGATTAGATGTGGTATTGTTGAGGAGAATGAAGCTATGCTTGCACGTTTTCTGGGTGGATTAAATAGAGAGATTCAGACCATTCTAGACTATAAGGAGTATACTAATATCACTCGTTTATTCCATCTTGCTTGTAAAGCTGAACGTGAAGTGCAGGATCGACAAGCATTGGGGCGAACTAACTTTTCTGCAGGCTGACCTTCATCATGGACACCACGTGCATCTTCTACTTCAACTGCACCAGCACCTCCATCCGGTGCCACCTCCAGCCGTGATACAAGAAAACAGGCACAACCACCATTATCTGCCAAGAGCGCACCTGCGGGGCCTGCACAGCGTTCTTCTTCTTCCATGGCATCAACAGGGCACACAAGTGATATTATTTGTCGTCGTTGTAAGGGAGGAGGTCATTACGCGAGGGAATGCAAATCTCCGCGTGTGATGATTGCTACCGCGGATGGTGGATATGAGTCCGCTAGTGACTATGATGAGGAGACATTGGCTCTTATTACACGTGAAGAACATGGTGGAGATGATTCTGATCATGAGACGCAATACATGGCTCCTGAAGACGCTGACAGGTATGAATGTTTAGTTGCTCAACGTGTTTTGAGTGTGCAGGTCACACAAGCTGAGCAAAATCAGAGGCACAATTTGTTCCATACCAAGGGAGTTGTGAAGGAACGTTCTGTGCGCGTCATAATAGACGGAGGGAGCTGCAACAACTTGGCTAGCATGGAGATGGTGGAGAAGCTTTCTCTCACCACAAGACCACATCCACATCCTTACTACATCCAATGGTTCAACAACAGCGGCAAGGTTAAGGTAACACGTACTGTTCGTGTGCATTTTAGTATCTCTACATATGCTGATTATGTTGATTGTGATGTGGTACCTATGCAAGCATGTTCCTTATTACTTGGTAGACCATGGCAATTTGATAAAAACTCTATACACCATGGTAGAAACAATCACTATACTCTTGTTCATAAGGATAAAAATATTACTTTGCTTCCTATGACTCCTGATTCCATTTTGAAAGATGATATTCATAGAGCTAATAAAGCAAAACAGGAGAAGAATATGAGTGAAAATCAGATTGTGGCAAAAGAATTTGAGCAACAAATGAAGCCTAATAATAAACCATCTAGTGTTGCTTCTGAAATTAAATTGAAAAGTGCATGTTTATTTGCCACCAAATCTGATATTGATGAGCTAGATTTCAGCAAATCTGTTTGCTATGCTTTTGTGTGCAAAGAGGCATTATTTTCATTCGAGGACGTGGCTTCCTCTTTGCCTCCTGCTGTCACTAACATTTTGCAGGAGTTCGCTGACGTTTTTCCACAAGACGTGCCACCGGGATTACCGCCTATTCGAGGGATTGAGCATCAGATTGACTTAATTACCGGTGCTTCACTGCCAAACCGTGCACCATACCGTACCAATCCAGAGGAGACGAAGGAGATTATGCGTCAAGTACAAGAGCTTCTCGACAAAGGTTATATACGCGAATCCCTTAGTCCTTGTGCTGTTCCTATTATTCTAGTGCCGAAAAAAGAATTTAGTAAATGGCACACTTTATACCATGTCATAAAAGCGATGATGCTGTTAATGTTGCTGATTTGTTCTTTCGTGAAATTATTCGCTTGCATGGTGTGCCAAATACTATTGTTTCAGATCGTGATACTAAATTTCTTAGCCACTTTTGGAGATGTTTATGGGCTAAGTTGGGGACTAAACTGCTTTTTAGTACTACTTGTCACCCCCAAACTGATGGACAAACTGAAGTAGTCAATAGAACGTTGTCTACTATGCTTAGGGCTGTTTTGAAGAATAATAAGAAAATGTGGGAGGAATGCTTGCCTCATATTGAATTTGCTTATAATCGTTCATTGCATTCTACTACTAAGATGTGCCCTTTTGAAGTTGTGTATGGTTTCCTACCTCGTGCACCTATTGATTTGTTGCCTCTTCCATCTTCGGAGAAGGTTAATTTTGATGCTAAACAACTTGCTGAATTGATTTTAAAAATGCATGAGTTAACTAAGGAAAACATTGAGCGCATGAATGCTAAATATAAACTTGCTGGAGATAAGGGTAGAAAACATGTTGTGTTTGCACCTGGAGATCTTGTTTGGTTACATTTGCGTAAGGATAGATTTCCTGATTTGCGCAAATCAAAGTTAATGCCACGTGCTGATGGTCCCTTTAAGGTGTTAGAGAAAATAAATGATAATGCATATAAACTTGAGCTGCCTGCAGATTTTGGGGTTAGTCCCACTTTTAACATTGCAGATTTGAAGCCTTATTTGGGTGAGGAAGATGAACTTCCGTCGAGGACGACTTCATTTCAAGAAGGGGAGGATGATGAGGACATCAATACAATTGTTACACCCACAGCCCCTGCTGCCATACATACTGGACCAATTACTAGAGCTCGTGCACGCCAACTAAATTACCAGGTACTTTCGTTTCTTGGTAATGATTCTAATGTTCATGAGAATATGATGCTGCCTAAATTGGATACATTTTTTTTTCTTACAAATGAAGGGCCTAGCTTGGAGAAGGATGAACATTGGAGCAAGAACAAGCATGGAGATGATGGCATGCGCAAGGAAAACAAGAACGGAGTTACAAGTGATGATTTCAGGACTTTGAAGCCACCATAATGGGTGCATGAAGCCTTGGACGAAATATACAAGATGCCACTTCATAAATTTCGTCCCGAGGCTATTTTAGGTGCTGCGTCACCTTATTATTGGGCCAGGCCCATGTAATTTCGAAATACATAAGTATAGGCTATTTTTAGAGTCCGTATGTGTGGGGAAACAAGAGATAGGGTTGATTTCGGACCCCTCCACCAAGGGCCACGAAATTCCCCCCTCTTCCTCCATATATACAGCCCTTAGGGCATCGTTTAGACTTTGGGTTTTGTTTAGATTAAAAGTTCGCCATAGCTGCAACTTCGCGTACTTCGTTTGTGTTCAACGACCAGACAAAGGCGTCACAGAACCCCACCTTGATCAATAAAGCTTTCATCTTATATTCGCAATATCCAGATTGCAATCTTAGTTTCTTGCTTGTTCTTCGTTTGCTCGCAGGAAACAGACCCTCGTGGTCAGGTTGATCGTGCCCCGGCGCGGTCAATAACCTCTCGGAGTTGGTTTAGCGACTACTAAGGCGCGACGTCCTCGCACGTTCGTAGTCGGATCGTCAAAGTCGACTTCCACCAAAGCGAAATCCACCTTCTCATCGAAAGACGGGACACCTTTGCCTCTATCACATGCTCCTTTACTCCAACTTCCTGATTTTAATAAGACTTTTGAGCTTGAATGTGATGCTAGTGGAATTGGATTAGGAGGTGTGTTATTACAAGATGGCAAACCTGTTGCATACTTTTCTGAAAAATTGAGTGGGCCTAGTCTGAATTATTCTACTTATGATAAAGAATTATATGCTCTTGTTCGGACTTTAGAAACATGGCAACATTATTTATGGCCCAAAGAATTTGTTATACATTGTGATCATGAATCTTTGAAACATATTAAAAGTCAAGCTAAACTGAATCGTAGACATGCTAAATGGGTTGAATTCATTGAGACTTTCCCTTATGTCATTAAACACAAGAAGGGAAAAGAAAATGTTATTGCTGATGCATTGTCTCGTCGCTATACTATGCTTTCACAACTTGACTTCAAAATATTTGGTTTGGAGACCATCAAAGATCAATATGTGCATGATGCTGATTTTAAAAATGTAATGCAGAATTGTAAAGAAGGAAGAATGTGGAACAAGTTTGTTGTTAACGATGGATTTGTGTTTCGTGCTAACAAGCTATGCATTCCAGCTAGCTCCGTTCGTCTTTTGTTGTTGCAGGAGGCGCATGGAGGAGGATTAATGGGACACTTTGGCGTGAAGAAGACGGAGGACGTACTTGCTACACATTTCTTTTGGCCAAAGATGAGACGGGATGTTGAGCGTTTTATTGCTCGCTGCACTACATGTCAAAAAGCTAAGTCACGACTCAATCCTCATGGTTTATATATTCCTTTGCCTGTACCTAGTGTTCCTTGGGAGGATATATCTATGGACTTTGTTTTAGGTTTACCTCGAACAAAGAAGGGGAGGGATAGCATATTTGTTGTCGTGGATAGATTCTCGAAAATGGCACACTTTATACCATGTCATAAAAGCGATGATGCTGTTAATGTTGCTGATTTGTTCTTTCGTGAAATTATTCGCTTGCATGGTGTGCCAAATACTATTGTTTCAGATCGTGATACTAAATTTCTTAGCCACTTTTGGAGATGTTTATGGGCTAAGTTGGGGACTAAACTGCTTTTTAGTACTACTTGTCACCCCAAACTGATGGCCAAACTGAAGTAGTCAATAGAACATTGTCTACTATGCTTAGGGCTGTTTTGAAGAGTAATAAGAAAATGTGGGAGGAATGCTTGCCTCATATTGAATTTGCTTATAATCGTTCATTGCATTCTACTACTAAGATGTGCCCTTTTGAAGTTGTGTATGGTTTCCTACCTCGTGCACCTATTGATTTGTTGCCTCTTCCATCTTCGGAGAAGGTTAATTTTGATGCTAAACAACGTGCTGAATTGATTTTAAAAATGCATGAGTTAACTAAGGAAAACATTGAGCATATGAATGCCAAATATAAACTTGCTGGAGATAAGGGTAGAAAACATGTTGTGTTTGCACCTGGAGATCTTGTTTGGTTACATTTGCGTAAGGATAGATTTCCTGATTTGCGCAAATCAAAGCTCATGCCACGGGCTGACGGTCCCTTTAAGGTGTTAGAGAAAATAAATGATAATGCATATAAACTTGAGCTGCCTGCAGATTTTGGGGTTAGTCCCACTTTTAACATTGCAGATTTGAAGCCTTATTTGGGTGAGGAAGATGAACTTCCGTCGAGGACGACTTCATTTCAAGAAGGGGAGGATGATGAGGACATCAATACAATTGTTACACCCACAGGCCCTGCTGCTATACATACTGGACCAATTACTAGAGCTCGCGCACGCCAACTAAATTACCATGTACTTTCGTTTCTTGGTAATGATTCTAATGTTCATGAGAATATGATGCTGCCTAAATTGGATACATTTGTTTTGCTTACAAATGAAGGGCCTAGCTTGGAGAAGGATGAACATTGGAGCAAGAACAAGCATGGAGATGATGGCATGCGCAAGGGGAACAAGAACGGAGTTACAAGTGATGATTTCAGGACTTTGAAGCCACCATAATGGGTGCATGAAGCCTTGGACGAAATATACAAGATGCCACTTCATAAATTTCGTCCCGAGGCTATTTTAGGTGCTGCGTCACCTTATTATTGGGCCAGGCCCATGTAATTTCGAAATACATAAGTATAGGCTATTTTTAGAGTCCGTATGTGTGGGGAAACAAGAGATAGGGTTGATTTCGGACCCCTCCACCAAGGGCCACGAAATTCCCCCCTCTTCCTCCATATATACAGTCCTTAGGGCATCGTTTAGACTTTGGGTTTTGTTTAGATTAAAAGTTCGCCATAGCTGCAACTTCGCGTACTTCGTTTGTGTTCAACGACCAGACAAAGGCGTCACAGAACCCCACCTTGATCAATAAAGCTTTCATCTTATATTCGCAATATCCAGATTGCAATCTTAGTTTCTTGCTTGTTCTTCGTTTGCTCGCAGGAAACAGGCCCTCGTGGTCAGGTTGATCGTGCTCCGGCGTGGTCAATAACCTCTCGGAGTTGGTTTAGCGATTGCTAAGGCGCGACGTCCTCGCACGTTCGTAGTCGGATCGTCAAAGTCGACTTCCACCAAAGTGATATCCATCATCTCATCGAAAGAAGGGACACCTTTGCCTCTATCATGCAAACTATTCAATAATCTATTTATGTTATCCAGAACAAAAATACTTCACACACTTTTGTGTCTTGTCTAATTGCAGGTGTATGGGACATTTGTACAATCCACATATGAAGATAAGGAAGAAAGAGATGTTTATTTGCTGTCCAAAAAGTTCTCTCACGTCACTTTTGGCCCAAGAGAAGATAGAGTCCAAGTCTCTCACGTTCTGGATTCAGATTCGGACTGCACAGACACACCTGACTCAAAACGCACACAAGTTTTTCATACGGACTCCGAATTGGGTGATTCTTTTTTTGTTGGAAACTAGATTTCATGCACTTTCGAACCCAATTGGAATCACCTTCAAATTCGTCCGGAGCGTTGAGTTGTGGACAAAACAATCTGATGTTGCAGCAGAATCCGAGTCAAACTACAAGTCCAAAGGTGTTACATCACCTCCACTTGGGCCCATTGGCCTTGTACGACCTAGATTTAGTTTTAGGCTGCCTTGGGACGTCCTCCCACCTCCTTGGCCGCCACCCCTTGCTCCTATATAAGTAGATCCATCTAGTAGCTTTTGCTTGGGATTTGTTTAGTTAAAAGTTAGCCATTGCAACTTCGTGTACTTCGTTTGTGTCCAACGACCAGACCAAGACCGCTTACGGATCCCCACCTTTATCAATACTTCATATATACTCACAATATTCAGATTGCTTTTATCATATTCTTGCTTGTTCTTCGATTGCTTGCAGGAATAGACCTTCGTGGTCAGGTTGATTGTGCTCCAGCGTGGTCAATAACCTTTCGGAGTTGGTTTAGCGATTGCTAAGGCGCAACGTCGTGCACGTTTGTAGTTGGATCGTCAAAGTCATCTTCACCAAATCGATAGTTATCATCTCATCGAAAGATCGGGACACCCTCGCCTCTATCAAGTGGTATCAGTTTTCAGGTTGCTCGGTGAGAATTTCCAGTTTTCCTAGATTAGATTTATTTTCTTACCTATTGTCCAAGAAAAAGCCACAAAAAAGAGTTAGATCTATTCATCCTAGGTCCAAGCCAATCTGAGCCTTTGCAATTTTCTTTTCATTGCTTGCATAGTTGAATTATCGGTTGCATCGTCGTGTCGAGTTGCTGGTCTTAGTATCTAGTTCGTTTAGAGTTTCGAGTTCTGTTCACATTAATCACGCCACCGCTGCATCATTATCTCTTCCGCTGTCCACCACCCATCCATCAATTTCCACCACGTGCTACCCACCATTCATTGTCATAATAATAGTTGAGATCTAGTTTGTTTTGGAAAGAGGGAGAAAAAAAGAGAGAAAAAAAACGAGAGAAAAAAAGTCAGAGAAAAAAAGAGAAGAAAAAGAAAAAAAAAGCGTGAGAAAAAAAAGAGAGAAGAAAAAAAATTGGATCTATCTAGAATCAATCTCGTACCTGAATTCGGATTGGAATCTGTTTTGCGCACTGTTCAGTAAAACAGGTGTATCTTCCTCATACGAAGTCCGTTTTGGCTCCGTGAGTACTCAAATTGAAGATAGCGATGAGCCGCATCTAAATAGTTGCAGAAGCTAGTTCAATATTTGACACCTCAAAACCGGCTTCTAAATAGGTCTTTTTGCCCTCTGAAGTTCGTGAACACAGCTTGTTCCAATTTTTCAGGCCAGTTTTAGAATTCTTTGACTCCTCATATCAACTCGGAATTGAGTGATTCTTTTTGCATTGGAAAGCTTGAGTTAGTGGCATTCTTTGAAAGAATTTATCAGAAAATTGTCTCAAACTTTTCAAGAGGAAAGTTGGAGAGAGAGTTGTTGTATATCCTGCTTGGCAGTTGTTTTTCATCATTATCTTCACTGCCGTTGTGATCTTCACTTATATCTTGCCGTCAAGAGCTACTTAGTATCCTTCATTGATGCTAGTTGTGCTACGCCGTGACCTCATTAGTGTTCTAGGCTCGCGTCTCTAGTCCGTCTAGCCTAGGACCAGCACAGTACCGTCGTTGAGCGTTTATTCAACATTGCATCTTTGAATTGATTATTGCTAATCTTTTGCTACCATATATAGCCAACCCAGCTCCACATATTTCTACACCGTGTATACATACGCTCCCCTGGCAATCGCTTTACTCAATATTCTGAGTTACTTGACACCGCTGGTTGCCGATCACCGCCTGCTGCATGGTAAGAACTTGTAAGACTTTGATATTTGCTTTACTGTGAGCATTTTACCACCACATCCTAGTAGTTATAGGAACATTATTTTTGGGTTTTGTTTCTTGTTCTACTAATCATGACAGGATCCAGAGTCAATTCATGGGCTTTGTCGATCGCGGGAGACGTGCCACCACCTTTGCAAATACCACAACCGTCACGAGAGGTGCACAAACATCCAAATGCACATGATCAGGTTAATGTATCTATACCACCATTTAATGGCCGTTTTAAACCTGCTTTATATATTGAATGGGAGTTCTACATAAAAAATATATTTGCTTCCCATAATTTCAATGAACATAAAAATGTTAAGGTTGCGGTTGGTTCTTTCACTGGTTATGCTTTGGTTTGGTGGAGTGAATATTGTCGGTTACACCCTGATTATATACCTACTACTTGGGATGATTTGAAACTTGCCATGCGACATACTTTCGTCCCTGCTTATTATACTCGTGACATGATTAAGAAGTTGCAACACTTAAAACAAGGTAGTGAAACTGTAACAAAATATTATGATGATTTACAAACTACCTTGTTGCATTCCTCTTTAGAAGAAAGTGAAGATGATTTTATGGATAGATTTTGGGGAGGATTAAACCGTGATATTCAAGAGATACTAATTCATGAAGAGTGTTATCCTATGGACCATTTGTTTCATCTTGCTTGCAAAGCTGAACAGGAAATAAAACGACGTGTTGGCCACGAGGAGAATAAGCGCACGGTGCACATTCCAAGAGTTGATATGATTGTTCCTTCAACTACTAGGCATACTATGACAACCACATCCGTTGTTGTCAGGACTACATCACCTCCACCATGTGACACATCGCCCCCGAGAGTGGCTACATCATCTGAGTTGATCATAAGAGGTAATGACAAAGGTACTGATCTTCCATCTCTACATGAGAATGATGAATGCCTTGTCAATTTGAATGCACCATCTGATGAGCTACCCACTACTTTGATCACACCACCTATTTTAGAGGACTACGTTGATAATTTGACTTTGCCATTTGATCAAACAACTGAAATACCAACAATTTTGAGTGCACCCATTGAATTAACTATTGATGCAAAAGAACCAATGTTTAATCATTTTGATATGACCTCTAATCTTGGTGATGATTCTGTGTTGAATGACTTATTGCATGTTTGCTTATTTAAGCATGTTGTAGCATGTAAATTTGATGCAAGTAAGGTTTATTCACCAATGTTGGGATGGTTTAATGATGAACATTGTCAATCTTTTGAAATGAATAAGAGCTTCACTTATATGTGCAAACTGAGTTGCAATATTTTCATGCCTTCTACTTCTTGTGCTAATTTTTTGGCTTTAGATTTTATGAACTATGCAAGGTACTCATCTATTCATGTGTCATATATGCAAAAATCAAGGGAAGTAAAAATGGATGACATATACATATACAACATGTACACCTTGTCTCTTTTGTTAGCCACATTTCAGATTAAGCAACGCCGAGGACGGCTTTATTTTCAAGAAGGGGAGGATGATGAGGACATGACTACCTTGGATATGATCAAAAATATTGCATATATGCATATTTGTCAGGTGATTTCTAGTGCAAACTATTCAATAATCTATTTATGTTATGCAGAACAAAAATACTTCACACACTTTTGTGTTTTGTCTAATTGCAGGTGTATGGGACATTTGTACAATCCACATATGAAGATAAGGAAGAAAGAGATGTTTATTTGCTGTCCAAAAAGTTCTCTCACGTCACTTTTGGCCCAAGAGAAGATAGAGTCCAAGTCTCTCACGTTCTGGATTCAGATTCGGACTGCACAGACATACCTGACTCAAAACGCACACAAGTTTTTCATACGGACTCCGAATTGGGTGATTCTTTTTTTGCTGGAAACTAGATTTCGTGCACTTTCCAACCCAATTGGAATCACCTTCAAATTCGTCCGGAGCGTTGAGTTGTGGACGAAACAATCTGATGCTGCAGCAGAATCCGAGTCAAACTACAAGTCCAAAGGTGTTACATCACCTCCACTTGGGCCCATTGGCCTTGTACGACCTAGATTTAGTTTTAGGCTGCCTTGGGACGTCCTCCCACCTCCTTGGCCGCCACCCCTTGCTCCTATATAAGTAGATCCATCTAGTAGCTTTTCCTTGGGATTTGTTTAGTTAAAAGTTAGCCATTGCAACTTCGTGTACTTCGTTTGTGTCCAACGACCAGACCAAGACCGCTTACGGATCCCCACCATTATCAATACCTTATATATATTTGCAATATTCAGATTGCTTTATCATATTCTTGCTCGTTCTTCGATTGCTTGCAGGAATAGACCTTCGTGGTCAGGCTGACCGTGCTTCCGGCATCGTCAGTAACCTCAGGAGATTGGTTTAGCGATTGCTAAGGCGCAACGTCGTGCACGTTTGTAGTCGGATCGTCAAAGTCGTCTCCACCAAATCGATAGTTATCATCTCATCGAAAGATCGGGACACCCCCGCCTCTATCATCTTGCTTGCAAAGCTGAACAGGAAATAAAACGACGTGTTGGCCACGAGGAGAACAAGCGCACGGTGCACATTCCAAGAGTTGATATGATTGTTCCTTCAACTACTAGGCATACTATGACAACCACATCCGTTGTTGTCAGGACTACATCACCTCCACCATGTGACACATCGCCCCCGAGAGTGGCTACATCATCTGAGTTGATCATAAGAGGTAATGACAAAGGTACTGATCTTTCATCTCTACATGAGAATGATGAATGCCTTGTCAATTTGAATGCACCATCTGATGAGCTACCCACTACTTTGATCACACCACCTATTTTAGAGGACTACGTTGATAATTTGACTTTGCCATGTGATCAAACAACTGAAATACCAACAATTTTGAGTGCACCCATTGAATTAACTATTGATGCAAAAGAACCAATGTTTAATCATTTTGATATGACCTCTAATCTTGGTGATGATTCTGTGTTGAATGACTTATTGCATGTTTGCTTATTTAAGCATGTTGTAGCATGTAAATTTGATGCAAGTAACGTTTATTCACCAATGTTGGGATGGTTTAATGATGAACATTGTCAATCTTTTGAAATGAATAAGAGCTTCACTTATATGTGCAAACTGAGTTGCAATATTTTCATGCCTTCTACTTCTTGTGCTAATTTTTTGGCTTTAGATTTTATGAACTATGCAAGTTACTCATCTATTCATGTGTCATATATGCAAAAATCAAGGGAAGTAAAAATGGATGACATATACATATACAACATATACACCTTGTCTCTTTTGTTAGCCACATTTCAGATTAAGCAACGCCGAGGACGGCTTTATTTTCAAGAAGGGGAGGATGATGAGGACATGACTACCTTGGATATGACCAAAAATATTGCATATGTGCATATTTGTCAGGTGATTTCTAGTGCAAACTATTCAATAATCTATTTATGTTATCCAGAACAAAAATACTTCACACACTTTTGTGTCTTGTCTAATTGCAGGTGTATGGGACATTTGTACAATCCACATATGAAGATAAGGAAGAAAGAGATGTTTATTTGCTGTCCAAAAAGTTCTCTCACGTCACTTTTGGCCCAAGAGAAGATAGAGTCCAAGTCTCTCACGTTCTGGATTCAGATTCGGACTGCACAGACACACCTGACTCAAAACGCACACAAGTTTTTCATACGGACTCCGAATTGGGTGATTCTTTTTTTGTTGGAAACTAGATTTCGTGCACTTTCGAACCCAATTGGAATCACCTTCAAATTCGTCCGGAGCGTTGAGTTGTGGACGAAACAATCTGATGTTGCAGCAGAATCCGAGTCAAACTACAAGTCCAAAGGTGTTACATCACCTCCACTTGGGCCCATTGGCCTTGTACGACCTAGATTTAGTTTTAGGCTGCGTTGGGACGTCCTCCCACCTCCTTGGCCGCCACCCCTTGCTCCTATATAGGTAGATCCATCTAGTAGCTTTTGCTTGGGATTTGTTTAGTTAAAAGTTAGCCATTGCAACTTCGTGTACTTCGTTTGTG
This sequence comes from Triticum aestivum, assembly GCF_018294505.1. NCBI lineage: Eukaryota > Viridiplantae > Streptophyta > Magnoliopsida > Poales > Poaceae > Triticum > Triticum aestivum. The sequence goes on along the minus strand of NC_057794.1, from coordinate 215,972,192 downwards.
TCCAACGACCAGACCAAGACCGCTTACGGATCCCCACCTTTATCAATACTTCATATATACTCGCAATATTCAGATTGCTTTTATCATATTCTTGCTTGTTCTTCGATTGCTTGCAGGAATAGACCTTCGTGGTCAGGTTGATTGTGCTCCAGCGTGGTCAATAACCTTTCGGAGTTGGTTTAGTGATTGCTAAGGCGCAACGTCGTGCATGTTTGTAGTCGGATCGTCAAAGTCATCTTCACCAAATCGATAGTTATCATCTCATCGAAAGATCGGGACACCCCCGCCTCTATCAAGCATGTTCCTTATTACTTGGTAGACCATGGCAATTTGATAAAAACTCTGTACACCATGGTAGAAACAATCACTATACTCTTGTTCATAAGGATAAAAATATTATTTTGCTTCCTATGACTCCTGATTCCATTTTGAAAGATGATATTAATAGAGCTAATAAAGCAAAACAGGAGAAGAATAAGAGTGAAAATCGGATTGTGGCAAAAGAATTTGAGCAACAAATGAAGCCTAATAATAAACCATCTAGTGTTGCTTCTGAAATTAAATTGAACAGTGCATGTTTATTTGCCACCAAATCTGATATTGATGAGCTAGATTTCAGCAAATCTGTTTGCTATGCTTTTGTGTGCAAAGAGGCATTATTTTCATTCGAGGACATGCCTTGCTCTTTACCTCCTGCTGTCACTAACATTTTGTAGGAGTTCGCTGACGTCTTTCCACAAGACATGAACCGGGATTACCGCCTATTCGAGGGATTGAGCATCAGATTGACTTAATTCCCGGTGCTTCACTGCCAAACCGTGCACCATACCGTACCAATCCAGAGGAGACGAAGGAGATTATGCGTCAAGTACAAGAGCTTCTCGACAAAGGTTATATACGCGAATCCCTTAGTCCTTGTGCTGTTCCTATTATTCTAGTGCCGAAAAAGGATGGTACATCACGTATGTGTGTTGATTGTAGAGGCATTAATAATATTACTATTCGTTATCGTCATCCTATTCCTAGGCTCGATGATATGCTTGATGAATTGAGTGGCTCTACAATATTCTCCAAAGATTATTTGCGTAGTGGATACCATCAAATTCGTATGAAATTGGGAGATGAATGGAAAACAGCATTTAAAACTAAGTTTGGATTATATGAGTGGTTAGTCATGCCTTTTGGTTTAACTAATGCACCTAGTACTTTCATGAGATTAATGAACGAAGTTTTACGTGCTTTCATTGGACGATTTGTGGTAGTTTACTTTGATGAGATATTGATTTATAGCAGATCTTTGGAAGAACATTTGGAACATTTACGTGCTGTTTTTATTGCTCTACGTGATGCACGTTTGTTTGGTAACCTTGGGAAGTGCACCTTTTGCACCGACCGAGTATCTTTTCTTGGCTATGTTGTTACTCCACAGGGAATTGAATTGATAAAGCCAAGATTGAAGCTATTGAGAGTTGGCCGCAGCCCAAAACGGTCACACAAGTGAGGAGTTTTCTTGGCCTCGCTGGATTCTATAGGCGTTTTGTGAGAGATTTCAGCACCATTGCTGCACCTCTCAATGAGCTTACAAAGAAAGATGTGCCTTTTCTTTGGGGTACCGCACAGGAAGAAGCCTTCTCGGTATTGAAAGATAAGTTGACACATGCTCCTTTACTCCAACTTCCTGATTTTAATAAGACTTTTGAGCTTGAATGTGATGCTAGTGGAATTGGATTAGGCGGTGTGTTATTACAAGATGGCAAACCTGTTGCATACTTTTCTGAAAAATTGAGTGGGCCTAGTCTGAATTATTCTACTTATGATAAAGAATTATATGCTCTTGTTCGGACTTTAGAAACATGGCAACATTATTTATGGCCCAAAGAATTTGTTATACATTCTGGTCATGAATCTTTGAAACATATTAAAAGTCAAGCTAAACTGAATCGTAGACATGCTAAATGGGTTGAATTCATTGAGACTTTCCCTTATGTCATTAAACACAAGAAGGGAAAAGAAAATGTTATTGCTGATGCATTGTCTCGTCGCTATACTATGCTTTCACAACTTGACTTCAAAATATTTGGTTTGGAGACCATCAAAGATCAATATGTGCATGATGCTGATTTTAAAGATGTAATGCAGAATTGTAAAGAAGGAAGAATGTGGAACAAGTTTGTCGTTAACGATGGATTTGTGTTTCGTGCTAACAAGCTATGCATTCCAGCTAGCTCCGTTCGTCTTTTGTTGTTGCAGGAGGCGCATGGAGGAGGATTAATGGGACACTTTGGCGTGAAGAAGACGGAGGACGTACTTGCTACACATTTCTTTTGGCCAAAGATGAGCCGGGATGTTGAGCGTTTTATTGCTCGATGCACTACATGTCAAAAAGCTAAGTCATGACTCAATCCTCATGGTTTATATATGCCTTTGCCTGTACCTAGTGTTCCTTGGGAGGATATATCTATGGACTTTGTTTTAGGTTTACCTCGAACAAAGAAGGGGAGGGATAGCATATTTGTTGTCGTGGATAGATTCTCGAAAATGGCACACTTTATACCATGTCATAAAAGCGATGATGCTGTTAATGTTGCTGATTTGTTCTTTCGTGAAATTATTCGCTTGCATGGTGTGCCAAATACTATTGTTTCAGATCGTGATACTAAATTTCTTAGCCACTTTTGGAGATGTTTATGGGCTAAGTTGGGGACTAAACTGCTTTTTAGTACTACTTGTCACCCCCAAACTGATGGACAAACTGAAGTAGTCAATAGAACATTGTCTACTATGCTTAGGGCTGTTTTGAAGAATAATAAGAAAATGTGGGAGGAATGCTTGCCTCATATTGAATTTGCTTATAATCGTTCATTGCATTCTACTACTAAGATGTGCCCTTCTGAAGTTGTGTATGGTTTCCTACCTCGTGCACCTATTGATTTGTTGCCTCTTCCATCTTCGGAGAAGGTTAATTTTGATGCTAAACAACGTGCTGAATTGATTTTAAAAATGCATGAGTTAACTAAGGAAAACATTGAGCGCATGAATGCTAAATATAAACTTGCTGGAGATAAGGGTAGAAAACATGTTGTGTTTGCACCTGGAGATCTTGTTTGGTTACATTTGCGTAAGGATAGATTTCCTGATTTGCGCAAATCAAAGTTAATGCCACGTGCTGATGGTCCCTTTAAGGTGTTAGAGAAAATAAATGATAATGCATATAAACTTGAGCTGCCTGCAGATTTTGGGGTTAGTCCCACTTTTAACATTGTAGATTTGAAGCCTTATTTGGGTGAGGAAGATGAACTTCCGTCGAGGACGACTTCATTTCAAGAAGGGGAGGATGATGAGGACATCAATACAATTGTTACACCCACAGCCCCTGCTGCTATACATACTGGACCAATTACTAGAGCTCGTTCACGCCAACTAAATTACCAGGTACTTTCGTTTCTTGGTAATGATTCTAATGTTCATGAGAATATGATGCTGCCTAAATTGGATACATTTGTTTTGCTTACAAATGAAGGGCCTAGCTTGGAGAAGGATGAACATTGGAGCAAGAACAAGCATGGAGATGATGGCATGCGCAAGGGGAACAAGAACGGAGTTACAAGTGATGATTTCAGGACTTTGAAGCCACCATAATGGGTGCATGAAGCCTTGGACGAAATATACAAGATGCCACTTCATAAATTTCGTCCCGAGGCTATTTTAGGTGCTGCGTCACCTTATTATTGGGCCAAGCCCATGTAATTTCGAAATACATAAGTATAGGCTATTTTTAGAGTCCGTATGTGTGGGGAAACAAGAGATAGGGTTGATTTCGGACCCCTCCACCAAGGGCCACGAAATTGCCCCCTCTTCCTCCATATATACAGCCCTTAGGGCATCGTTTAGACTTTGGGTTTTGTTTAGATTAAAAGTTCGCCATAGCTGCAACTTCGCGTACTTCGTTTGTGTTCAACGACCAGACAAAGGCGTCACAGAACCCCACCTTGATCAATAAAGCTTTCATCTTATATTCGCAATATCCAGATTGCAATCTTAGTTTCTTGCTTGTTCTTCGTTTGCTCGCAGGAAACAGACCCTCGTGGTCAGGTTGATCGTGCTCCGGCGTGGTCAATAACCTCTCGGAGTTGGTTTAGCGATTGCTAAGGCGCGACGTCCTCGCACGTTCGTAGTCGGATCGTCAAAGTCGACTTCCACCAAAGCGATATCCATCATCTCATCGAAAGACGGGACACCTCCGCCTCTATCACCTTTACTCCAACTTCCTGATTTTAACAAGACTTTTGAGCTTGAATGTGATGCTAGTGGAATTGGATTAGGAGGTGTGTTATTACAAGATGGCAAACCTGTTGCATACTTTTCTGAAAAGTTGAGTGGGCCTAGTCTGAATTATTCTACTTATGATAAAGAATTATATGCTCTTGTTCGGACTTTAGAAACATGGCAACATTATTTATGGCCCAAAGAATTTGTTATACATTCTGATCATGAATCTTTGAAACATATTAAAAGTCAAGCTAAACTGAATCGTAGACATGCTAAATGGGTTGAATTCATTGAGACTTTCCCTTATGTCATTAAACACAAGAAGGGAAAAGAAAATGTTATTGCTGATGCATTGTCTCGTCGCTATACTATGCTTTCACAACTTGACTTCAAAATATTTGGTTTTGAGACCATCAAAGATCAATATGTGCATGATGCTGATTTTAAAGATGTAATGCAGAATTGTAAAGAAGGAAGAATGTGGAACAAGTTTGTTGTTAACGATGGATTTGTGTTTCGTGCTAACAAGCTATGCATTCCAGCTAGCTCCGTTCGTCTTTTGTTGTTGCAGGAGGCGCATGGAGGAGGATTAATGGGACACTTTGGCGTGAAGAAGACGGAGGACGTACTTGCTACACATTTCTTTTGGCCAAAGATGAGACGGGATGTTGAGCGTTTTATTGCTCGCTGCACTACATGTCAAAAAGCTAAGTCACGACTCAATCCTCATGGTTTATATATGCCTTTGCCAGTACCTAGTGTTCCTTGGGAGGATATATCTATGGACTTTGTTTTAGGTTTACCTCGAACAAAGAAGGGGAGGGATAGCATATTTGTTGTCGTGGATAGATTCTCGAAAATGGCACACTTTATACCATGTCATAAAAGCGATGATGCTGTTAATGTTGCTGATTTGTTCTTTCGTGAAATTATTCGCTTGCATGGTGTGCCAAATACTATTGTTTCAGATCGTGATACTAAATTTCTTAGCCACTTTTGGAGATGTTTATGGGCTAAGTTGGGGACTAAACTGCTTTGTAGTACTACTTGTCACCCCCAAACTGATGGACAAACTGAAGTAGTCAATAGAACGTTGTCTACTATGCTTAGGGCTGTTTTGAAGAATAATAAGAAAATGTGGGAGGAATGCTCGCCTCATATTGAATTTGCTTATAATCGTTCATTGCATTCTACTACTCAGATGTGCCCTTTTGAAGTTGTGTATGGTTTCCTACCTCGTGCACCTATTGATTTGTTGCCTCTTCCGTCTTCGGAGAAGGTTAATTTTGATGCTAAACAACGTGCTGAATTGATTTTAAAAATGCATGAGTTAACTAAGGAAAACATTGAGCGCATGAATGCTAAATATAAACTTGCTGGAGATAAGGGTAGAAAACATATTGTGTTTGCACCTGGAGATCTTGTTTGGTTACATTTGCGTAAGGATAGATTTCCTGATTTGCGCAAATCAAAGTTAATGCCACGTGCTGATGGTCCCTTTAAGGTGTTAGAGAAAATAAATGATAATGCATATAAACTTGAGCTGCCTGCAGATTTTGGGGTTAGTCCCACTTTTAACATTGCAGATTTGAAGCCTTATTTGGGTGAGGAAGATGAACTTCCGTCGAGGACGACTTCATTTCAAGAAGGGGAGGATGATGAGGACATCAATACAATTGTTACACCCACAGCCCCTGCTGCTATACATATTGGACCAATTACTAGAGCTCGTGCACGCCAACTAAATTACCAGGTACTTTTGTTTCTTGGTAATGATTCTAATGTTCATGAGAATATGATGCTGCCTAAATTGGATACATTTGTTTTGCTTACAAATGAAGGGCCTAGCTTGGAGAAGGATGAACATTGGAGCAAGAACAAGCATGGAGATGATGGCATGCGCAAGGGGAACAAGAACGGAGTTACAAGTGATGATTTCAGGACTTTGAAGCCACCATAATGGGTGCATGAAGCCTTGGATGAAATATACAAGATGCCACTTCATAAATTTCGTCCCGAGGCTATTTTAGGTGCTGCGTCACCTTATTATTGGGCCAGGCCCATGTAATTTCGAAATACATAAGTATAGGCTATTTTTAGAGTCCGTATGTGTGGGGAAACAAGAGATAGGGTTGATTTCGGACCCCTCACCAAGGGCCACGAAATTGCCCCCTCTTCCTCCATATATACAGCCCTTAGGGCATCGTTTAGACTTTGGGTTTTGTTTAGATTAAAAGTTCGCCATAGCTGCAACTTCGCGTACTTCGTTTGTGTTCAACGACCAGACAAAGGCGTCACAGAACCCCACCTTGATCAATAAAGCTTTCATCTTATATTCGCAATATCCAGATTGCAATCTTAGTTTCTTGCTTGTTCTTCGTTTGCTCGCAGGAAACAGACCCTCGTGGTCAGGTTGATCGTGCTCCGGCGTGGTCAATAACCTCTCGGAGTTGGTTTAGCGATTGCTAAGGCGCGACGTCCTCGCACGTTCGTAGTCGGATCGTCAAAGTCGACTTCCACCAAAGCGATATCCATCATCTCATCGAAAGACGGGACACCTCCGCCTCTATCACCTTTACTCCAACTTCCTGATTTTAACAAGACTTTTGAGCTTGAATGTGATGCTAGTGGAATTGGATTAGGAGGTGTGTTATTACAAGATGGCAAACCTGTTGCATACTTTTCTGAAAAGTTGAGTGGGCCTAGTCTGAATTATTCTACTTATGATAAAGAATTATATGCTCTTGTTCGGACTTTAGAAACATGGCAACATTATTTATGGCCCAAAGAATTTGTTATACATTCTGATCATGAATCTTTGAAACATATTAAAAGTCAAGCTAAACTGAATCGTAGACATGCTAAATGGGTTGAATTCATTGAGACTTTCCCTTATGTCATTAAACACAAGAAGGGAAAAGAAAATGTTATTGCTGATGCATTGTCTCGTCGCTATACTATGCTTTCACAACTTGACTTCAAAATATTTGGTTTTGAGACCATCAAAGATCAATATGTGCATGATGCTGATTTTAAAGATGTAATGCAGAATTGTAAAGAAGGAAGAATGTGGAACAAGTTTGTTGTTAACGATGGATTTGTGTTTCGTGCTAACAAGCTATGCATTCCAGCTAGCTCCGTTCGTCTTTTGTTGTTGCAGGAGGCGCATGGAGGAGGATTAATGGGACACTTTGGCGTGAAGAAGACGGAGGACGTACTTGCTACACATTTCTTTTGGCCAAAGATGAGACGGGATGTTGAGCGTTTTATTGCTCGCTGCACTACATGTCAAAAAGCTAAGTCATGACTCAATCCTCATGGTTTATATATGCCTTTGCCTATACCTAGTGTTCCTTGGGAGGATATATCTATGGACTTTGTTTTAGGTTTACCTCGAACAAAGAAGGGGAGGGATAGCATATTTGTTGTCGTGGATAGATTCTCGAAAATGGCACACTTTATACCATGTCATAAAAGCGATGATGCTGTTAATGTTGCTGATTTGTTCTTTCGTGAAATTATTCGCTTCCATGGTGTGCCAAATACTATTGTTTCCGATCGTGATACTAAATTTCTTAGCCACTTTTGGAGATGTTTATGGGCTAAGTTGGGGACTAAACTGCTTTTTAGTACTACTTGTCACCCCCAAACTGATGGACAAACTGAAGTAGTCAATAGAACGTTGTCTACTATGCTTAGGGCTGTTTTGAAGAATAATAAGAAAATGTGGGAGGAATGCTTGCCTCATATTGAATTTGCTTATAATCGTTCATTGCATTCTACTACTAAGATGTGCCCTTTTGAAGTTGTGTATGGTTTCCTACCTCGTGCACCTATTGATTTGTTGCCTCTTCCATCTTCGGAGAAGGTTAATTTTGATGCTAAACAACGTGCTGAATTGATTTTAAAAATGCATGAGTTAACTAAGGAAAACATTGAGCGGATGAATGCTAAATATAAACTTGCTGGAGATAAGGGTAGAAAACATGTTGTGTTTGCACCTGGAGATCTCGTTTGGTTACATTTGCGTAAGGATAGATTTCCCGATTTGCGCAAATCAAAGCTAATGCCACGTGCTGATGGTCCCTTTAAGGTGTTAGAGAAAATAAATGATAATGCATATAAACTTGAGCTGCCTGCAGATTTTGGGGTTAGTCCCACTTTTAACATTGCAGATTTGAAGCCTTATTTGGGTGAGGAAGATGAACTTCCGTCGAGGACGACTTCATTTCAAGAAGGGGAGGATGATGAGGACATCAATACAATTGTTACACCCACAGCCCCTGCTGCTATACATACTGGACCAATTACTAGAGCTCGTGCACGCCAACTAAATTACCAGGTACTTTCGTTTCTTGGTAATGATTCTAATGTTCATGAGAATATGATGCTGCCTAAATTGGATACATTTGTTTTGCTTACAAATGAAGGGTCTAGCTTGGAGAAGGATGAACATTGGAGCAAGAACAAGCATGGAGATGATGGCATGCGCAAGGGAAACAAGAACGGAGTTACAAGTGATGATTTCAGGACTTTAAAGCCACCATAATGGGTGCATGAAGCCTTGGACGAAATATACAAGATGCCACTTCATAAATTTCGTCCCGAGGCTATTTTAGGTGCTGCGTCACCTTATTATTGGGCCAGGCCCATGTAATTTCGAAATACATAAGTATAGGCTATTTTTAGAGTCCGTATGTGTGGGGAAACAAGAGATAGGGATGATTTCGGACCCCTCCATGATAGAGGCAAAGGTGTCCCGTCTTTCGATGAGATGATGGATATCGCTTTGGTGGCAGTCGACTTTGACGATCCGACTACGAACGTGCGAGGACGTCGCGCCTTAGCAATCGCTAAACCAACTCCGAGAGGTTATTGACCACGCCGGAGCACGATCAACCTGACCACGAGGGTCTGTTTCCTGGGAGCAAACGAAGAACAAGCAAGAAACTGAGATTGCAATCTGGATATTGCGAATATAAGATGAAAGCTTTATTGATCAAGGTGGGGTTCTGTGACGCCTTTGTCTGGTCGTTGAACACAAACGAAGTACGCGAAGTTGCAGCTATGGCGAACTTTTAATCTAAACAAAACCCAAAGTCTAAACGATGCCCTAAGGGTTGTATATATGGAGGAAGAGGGGGGAATTTCGTGGCCCTTGGTGGAGGGGTCCGAAATCAACCCTATCTCTTGTTTCCCCACACATACGGACTCTAAAAATAGCCTATACTTATGTATTTCGAAATTACATGGGCCTGGCCCAATAATAAGGTGACGCAGCACCTAAAATAGCCTCGGGACGAAATTTATGAAGTGGCATCTTGTATATTTCGTCCAAGGCTTCATGCACCCATTATGGTGGCTTCAAAGTCCTGAAATCATCACTTGTAACTCCGTTCTTGTTCTTGCTCCAATGTTCATCCTTCTCCAAGCTAGGCCCTTCATTTGTAAGCAAAACAAATGTATCCAATTTAGGCAGCATCATATTCTCATGAACATTAAAATCATTACCAAGAAACGAAAGTACCTGGTAATTTAGTTGGCGTGCACGAGCTCTAGTAATTGGTCCAGTATGTATAGCAGCAGGGGCTGTGGGTGTAACAATTGTATTGATGTCCTCATCAAGAACATATATCTTCCTCTGGATTACAATCTAGAGTCGGGGAGGGTTTGCCATTGAACCCACCATGGAGCAATGTCTGCATGACATTGTATTTCCGCGCAAAACTCTTCTCTTTTTCTCTACATGTTCAACATGACTGTGTACAATATCTGACATGCGTACGAAAAAATATGGTGAGATTATGTAAGGAGAGCATGCAGAAATCTAGAGTGATGGTAACAACCAGTGGATGGATCCAACATTAATGATAGCAGGTTGATGATTCCTATAATTTAATAAAAAGACAGATGATGATTGATTTACTATTTGTTTCCCACCCAAGATGAACAACATAGGCATACCCTAGGTGAACCAGATATTGGACAGAGATATTATTCATTGCTGCCTCGATATGTGCCCCGCAACTAATTTAGAACTCAAGTTTGAACACTAATTTGGACCTGACTTGGAGTCTAAGAGGTGAACATGACGATAAAGTACCAGGTAATTTTAGGAAATGCATAACATAAGTAGAAAAAAAGAGTGCAACCTCTCTTGTGGACCCATGTACTCCTGATAGAGGCGGGGTGTCCCGATCTTTCGATGAGATGATAACTATCGATTTGGTGGAGACGACTTTGACGATCCGACTACAAACGTGCACGACGTTGCGCCTTAGCAATCGCTAAACCAATCTCCTGAGGTTATTGACCACGCCGGAGCACGATCAACCTGACCACGAAGGTCTATTCCTGCAAGCAATCGAAGAACGAGCAAGAATATGATAAAAGCAATCTGAATATTGCGAATATGTATGAAGTATTGATAAAGGTGGGGATCCGTAAGCGGTCTTGGTCTGGTCGTCGGACACAAACGAAGTACACGAAGTTGCAATGGCTAACTTTTAACTAAACAAATCCCAACGGAAAAGCTACTAGATGGATCTACTTATATAGGAGCAAGGGGTGGCGGCCTAGGAGGTTGGAGGACGTCCCAAGGCAGCCTAAAACTAACCCTAGGTCGTACAAGGCCAATGGGCCCAAGTGGAGGTGATGCAACACCTTTGGACTTGTTGTTTGACTCGGATTCTACTGCAGCGTCTGATTGTTTCGTTGATATCTCAACGCTCCGGACGAATTTGAAGATGAATCCAATTGGGCTGCAAAGAGCACGAAATCTAGAATCCAACAAAAAAAAGAATCACCCAATTCGGAGTCCGTATGAAAAAGTTGTTGGCGTTTTGAGTCAGGTATGTCTGTGCAGTCCGGATCTGAATCCAGAACGTGAGAGACTTGGACTCTATCTTCTCTTGGCCCAAAAGTGAAAGAACTTTTTGAACAGCACTTCAACATCTCTTTCTCCCTTATCTTCATATGTGAATTGTACAAATATCCCATACACCTGCAATTAGACAAAACACAAAAGTGTGTGAAGTATTTTTGTTCTGCATAACATAAATAGATTATTGAATAGTTTGCACTAGAAATCACCTGACAAATATGCATGTATGCAATATTTTTGGTCGTATCCAAGGTAGTCATGTCCTCATCATCCTCCCCTTTTTGAAAACAAAGCCGTCCTCGGCGTTGCTTAATCTGAAATGTGGCTAACAAAAGAGACAAGGTATACATGTTGTATATGTATATGTCATCCATTTTTACTTCCCTTGATTTTTGCACATATGACACATGTATACATGAGTAACTTTCATAGATATAAGTGAAGCTCTTATTATCAGAAGTAGAAGGCATGAAAATATTGCAACTCGGTTTGCACATATAAGTGAAGCTCTTATTCCTATCAAAAGATTGACAATATTCATCATTAAACCATCCCAACATTGGTGAATAAACCTTATTTGCATCAAATTTAAATGCTACAACATGCTTAAATAAGCAAACATGCAGTAAGTCATTGGACACAGAATCATCACCAAGATTAGAAGTCGTATCAAAATGATTAAACATTGGTTCTTTTGCATTAATAGTTAATTCAATGGGTGCACTCAAAATTGTTGGTATTTCAGTTGTTTGATCACATGATGCATTCATGATAGTAACATGATTCTCTAAAATAGGTGGCGTGCTCAAATCAACAGGTAACTCAACACATGATGTATTTAAGTGATAGAGGCGAGGGTGTCCCGATCTTTCGATGAGATGATAACTATCGATTTGGTGGAGACGACTTTGACGATCCGACTACAAACGTGCACGACGTTGCGCCTTAGCAATCGCTAAACCAATCTCCTGAGGATACTGATGATGCCGGAAGCACGATCAGCCTGACCACGAAGGTCTATTCCTGCAAGCAATCGAAGAACGAGCAAGAATATGATAAAGCAATCTGAATATTGCAAATATATATGAGGTATTGATAATGGTGGGGATCCGTAAGCGGTCTTGGTCTGGTCGTTGGACACAAATGAAGTACACGAAGTTGCAATGGCTAACTTTTAACTAAACAAATCCCAAGGAAAAGCTACTAGATGGATCTACTTATATAGGAGCAAGGGGTGGCGGCCAAGGAGGTGGGAGGACGTCCCAAGGCAGCCTAAAACTAAATCTAGGTCGTACAAGGCCAATGGGCCCAAGTGGAGGTGATGTAACACCTTTGGACTTGTAGTTTGACTCGGATTCTGCTGCAGCATCAGATTGTTTCGTCCACAACTCAACGCTCCAGACTAATTTGAAGGTGATTCCAATTGGGTTGGAAAGTGCACGAAATCTAGTTTCCAACAAAAAAAAAATCACCCAATTCGGAGTCCGCATGAGAAACTTGTGTGCGTTTTGAGTCAGGTATATCTGTGCAGTCCGAATCTGAATCCAGAACTTGAGAGACTTGGACTCTATCTTCTCTTGGGCCAAAAGTGACGTGAGAGAACTTTTTGGACAGCAATAAACATCTCTTTCTTCCTTATCTTCATATGTGGATTGTACAAATGTCCCATACACCTGCAATTAGACAAAACACAAAAGTGTGTGAAGTATTTTTGTTCTGGATAACATAAATAGATTATTGAATAGTTTGCAATAGAAATCACCTGACAAATATGCATATATGCAATATTTTTGGTCATATCCAAGGTAGTCATGTCCTCATCATCCTCCCCTTCTTGAAAATAAAGCCGTCCTCGGCGTTGCTTAATCTGAAATGTGGCTAACAAAAGAGACAAGGTGTACATGTTGTATATGTACATGTCATCCATTTTTACTTCCCTTGATTTTTGCATATATGACACATGAATAGATGAGTAACTTGCATAGTTCATAAAATTTAAAGCCAAAAAATTAGCACAAGAAGTAGAATGCATGAAAATATTGCAACTCAGTTTGCACATATAAGTGAAGCTCTTATTCATTTCAAAAGATTGACAATGTTCATCATTAAACCATCCCAACATTGGTGAATAAAACTTACTTGCATCAAATTTACATGCTACAACATGCTTAAATAAGCAAACATGCAATAAGTCATTCAACACAGAATCATCAACAAGATTAGAGGTCATATCAAAATGATTAAACATTGGTTCTTTTGCATCAATATTTAATTCAATGGGTGCACTCAAAATTGTTGGTATTTCAGTTGTTTGATCACGTGGCAAAGTCAAATTATCAACGTAGTCCTCTAAAGTAGGTGGTGTGATCAAAGTAGTGGGTAGCTCATCAGATGGTGCATTCAAATTGACAAGGCATTCATCATTCTCATGTAGAGATGGAAGATCAGTACCTTTGTCATTACCTCTTATGATCAACTCAGATGATGTAGCCACTCTCGGGGGCGATGTGTCACATGGCGGAGGTGATGTAGTCCTGACAACAACGGATGTGGTTGTCATAGTATGCCTAGTAGTTGAAGGAACAATCATGTCAACTCTTGGAATGTGCACCGTGCGCTTGTTCTCCTCGTGGCCAACACGTCGTTTTATTTCCTGTTCAGCTTTGCAAGCAAGATGAAACAAATGGTCCATAGGATAACACTCTTCATGAATTAGTATCTCTTGAATATCACGGTTTAATCCTCCCCAAAATCTATCCATAAAATCATCTTCACTTTCTTCTAAAGAGGAATGCAACAAGGTAGTTTGTAAATCATCATAATATTTTGTTACAGTTTCACTACCTTGTTTTAAGTGTTGCAACTTCTTAATCATGTCACGAGTATAATAAGCAGGGACGAAAGTATGTCGCATGGCAAGTTTCAAATCATCCCAAGTAGTAGGTATATAATCAGGGTGTAACCGACAATATTCACTCCACCAAACCAAAGCATAACCAGTGAAAGAACCAACCGCAACCTTAACCTTTTTATGTTCATCAAAATTATGGGAAGCAAATTGATAGAGGCAAAGGTGTCCCGTCTTTCGATGAGATGGTGGATTTTGCTTTGGTGGAAGTCGACTTTGACGATCCGACTACGAACGTGCGAGGACGTCGCGCCTTAGCAATCGCTAAACCAACTCCGAGAGGTTATTGACCACGCCGGAGCACGATCAACCTGACCACGAAGGTCTGTTTCCTGCGAGCAAACGAAGAACAAGCAAGAAACTAAGATTGCAATCTGGATATTGCGAATATAAGATGAAAGCTTTATTGATCAAGGTGGGGTTCTGTGACGCCTTTGTCTGGTCGTTGAACACAAACGAAGTACGCGAAGTTGCAGCTATGGCGAACTTTTAATCTAAACAAAACCCAAAGTCTAAACGATGCCCTAAGGGCTGTATATATGGAGGAAGAGGGGGGAATTTCGTGGCCCTTGGTGGAGGAGTCCAAAATCAACCCTATCTCTTGTTTCCCCACACATACGGACTCTAAAAATAGCCTATACTTATGTATTTCGAAATTACATGGGCCTGGCCCAATAATAAGGTGACGCAGCACCTAAAATAGCCTCGGGACGAAATTTATGAAGTGGCATCTTGTATATTTCGTCCAAGGCTTCATGCACCCATTATGGTGGCTTCAAAGTCCTGAAATCATCACTTGTAACTCCGTTCTTGTTCCCCTTGCGCATGCCATCATCTCCATGCTTGTTCTTGCTCCAATGTTCATCCTTCTCCAAGCTAGGCCCTTCATTTGTAAGCAAAACAAATGTATCCAATTTAGGCAGCATCATATTCTCATGAACATTAGAATCATTACCAAGAAACGAAAGTACCTGGTAATTTAGTTGGCGTGCACGAGCTCTAGTAATTGGTCCAGTATGTATAGCAGCAGGGGCTGTGGGTGTAACAATTGTATTGATGTCCTCATCACCTTCTTGAAAATAAAGCCGTCCTCGGCGTTGCTTAATCTGAAATGTGGCTAACAAAAGAGACAAGGTGTACATGTTGTATATGTATATGTCATCCATTTTCACTTCCCTTGATTTTTGCATATATGACACATGAATAGATGAGTAACTTGCATAGTTCATAAAATCTAAAGCCAAAAAATTAGCACAAGAAGTAGAAGGCATGAAAATATTGCAACTCAGTTTGCACATATAAGTGAAGCTCTTATTCATTTCAAAAGATTGACAATGTTCATCATTAAACCATCCCAACATTGGTGAATAAACCTTACTTGCATCAAATTTACATGCTACAACATGCTTAAATAAGCAAACATGCAATAAGTCATTCAACACAGAATCATCACCAAGATTAGAGGTCATATCAAAATGATTAAACATTGGTTCTTTTGCATCAATAGTTAATTCAATGGGTGCACTCAACATTGTTGGTATTTCAGTTGTTTGATCACATGGCAAAGTCAAATTATCAACGTAGTCCTCTAAAATAGGTGGTGTGATCAAAGTAATGGGTAGCTCATCAGATGGTGCATTCAAATTGACAAGGCATTCATCATTCTCATGTAGAGATGGAAGATCAGTACCTTTGTCATTACCTCTTATGATCAACTCAGATGATGTAGCCACTCTCGGGGGCGATGTGTCACATGGTGGAGGTGATGTAGTCCTGACAACAACGGATGTGGTTGTCATAGTATGCCTAGTAGTTGAAGGAACAATCATATCAACTCTTGGAATGTGCACCGTGCGCTTGTTCTCCTCGTGGCTAACACGTCGTTTTATTTCCTGTTCAGCTTTGCAAGCAAGATGAAACAAATGGTCCATAGGATAACACTCTTCATGAATTAGTATCTCTTGAATATCACGGTTTAATCCTCCCCAAAATCTATCCATAAAATCATCTTCACTTTCTTCTAAAGAGGAATGCAACAAGGTAGTTTGTAAATCATCATAATATTTTGTTACAGTTTCACTACCTTGTTTTAAGTGTTGCAACTTCTTAATCATGCCACGAGTATAATAAGCAGGGACGAAAGTATGTCGCATGGCAAGTTTCAAATCATCCCAAGTAGTAGGTATATAATCAGGGTGTAACCGACAATATTCACTCCACCAAACCAAAGCATAACCAGTGAAAGAACCAACCGCAACCTTAACCTTTTTATGTTCATTGAAATTATGGGAAGCAAATATATTTTTTATGTCGAACTCCCATTCAATATATAAAGCAGGTTTAAAACGGCCATTAAATGGTGGTATAGATACATTAACCTGATCATGTGCATTTGGATGTTTGTGCACCTCTCGTGACGGTTGTGGTATTTGCAAAGGTGGTGGCACGTCTCCCGCGATCGACAAAGCCCATGAATTGACTCTGGATCCTGTCATGATTAGTAGAACAAGAAACAAAACCCAAAAATAGTGTTCGTATAACTACTAGGATGTGGTGGTAAAACGCTCACAGTAAAGCAAATATCAATGTCTTACAAGTTCTTACCATGCAGCAGGCGGTGATCGGCAACCAGCGGTGTCAAGTAACTCCGAATATTGAGTAAAGCGATTGCCAGGGGAGCGTACGTATACACGGTGTAGAAATATGTGGAGCTGGGTTGGCTATATATGGTAGCAAAAGATTAGCAATAATCAATTCAAAGATGCAATGTTGAATAAACGCTCAACGACGGTACTGTGCTGGTCCTAGGCTAGACCGAACTAGAGACGCGAGCCTAGAACAGTAATGAGGTCACGTCGTAGCACAACCAGCATCAATGAAGGATACTAAGTAGCTCTGGACAGCAAGATATAAGTGAAGATCACAACGGCAGTAAAGATAATGATGTGAAACAACAGCCAAGCTGTTTTACTGAACAGTGCACAAAACAGATTCCAATCCGAATTCAACTACGAGATTGAGTCTAAAAAGATCTGAATTTTGTTTTTTTTTCTCTTTTTTTTCTCGCACTTTTTTTTTCTTTCTCTCCTTTTTTTCTCTGACTTTTTTTTCTCTCTTTTTTATCTCGTTTTTTTTTCTCTCTTTTTTTTCTCCCTCTTTCCAAAACAAACTAGATAAGATGCAGATTGGATCAAGTGAAGATGTGAACGATCTCAACTATTATTATGACAATGAATGGTGGGTAGCACGTGGTGGAAATTGATGGATGGGTGGTGGACAGCGGAAGAGATAATGATGCAGCGGTGGCGTGACTAATGTGAACAGAACTCGAAACTCTAAACGAACTAGACACTAAGACCAGCAACTCGACACGACGATGCAACCGATAATTCAACTATGCAAGCAATGAAAAGAAAATTGCAAAGGCTCAGACTGGCTTGGACCAAGGATGAATAGATCTAACTCTTTTTTTGTGGCTTTTTCTTGGACAATAGGTAAGAAAATAAATCTAATCTAGGAAAACTGGAAATTCTCACCGAGCAACCTGAAAACTGATACCACTTGATAGAGGCGAGGGTGTCCCGATCTTTCGATGAGATGATAACTATCGATTTGGTGGAGACGACTTTGACGATCCGACTACAAACGTGCACGACGTTGCGCCTTAGCAATCGCTAAACCAATCTCCTGAGGATACTGATGATGCCGGAAGCACGATCAGCCTGACCACGAAGGTCTATTCCTGCAAGCAATCGAAGAACGAGCAAGAATATGATAAAGCAATCTGAATATTGCAAATATATATGAGGTATTGATAATGGTGGGGATCCGTAAGCGGTCTTGGTCTGGTCGTTGGACACAAATGAAGTACACGAAGTTGCAATGGCTAACTTTTAACTAAACAAATCCCAAGGAAAAGCTACTAGATGGATCTACTTATATAGGAGCAAGGGGTGGCGGCCAAGGAGGTGGGAGGACGTCCCAAGGCAGCCTAAAACTAAATCTAGGTCGTACAAGGCCAATGGGCCCAAGTGGAGGTGATGTAACACCTTTGGACTTGTAGTTTGACTCGGATTCTGCTGCAGCATCAGATTGTTTCGTCCACAACTCAACGCTCCAGACTAATTTGAAGGTGATTCCAATTGGGTTGGAAAGTGCACGAAATCTAGTTTCCAACAAAAAAAAATCACCCAATTCGGAGTCCGCATGAGAAACTTGTGTGCGTTTTGAGTCAGGTATATCTGTGCAGTCCGAATCTGAATCCAGAACGTGAGAGACTTGGACTCTATCTTCTCTTGGGCCAAAAGTGACGTGAGAGAACTTTTTGGACAGCAAATAAACATCTCTTTCTTCCTTATCTTCATATGTGGATTGTACAAATGTCCCATACACCTGCAATTAGACAAAACACAAAAGTGTGTGAAGTATTTTTGTTCTGGATAACATAAATAGATTATTGAATAGTTTGCAATAGAAATCACCTGACAAATATGCATATATGCAATATTTTTGGTCATATCCAAGGTAGTCATGTCCTCATCATTAAGTTAATTAGGGATGCTTCATTCTCATGTGAAGTTATATCATCAATACATATATTGTTACCTTGTCGCAAAGACGTAGCTGATGTCGGTATGGACAATGACAATGCACCATACACTTGAGATGATGTCGCACTCACAATTTGAGGTGTGGCTTCTCTAGTAGGTGCAACGGTGGAGGAATCAACCGATGGTAGTGAGCATGAATTGGAATAGTAGTTGTTGTAGTCACCCAATGCATCCTTCTGTAACTGTTTCTCAAAGGTACAAGCACGAACATACATACCAGTAATGCAACGAGGAATATACCTAAATCTTGCCTGAATATCATGGTTCAAACCACCAAAAAATCTATTCATTGTATCATCCTCAGATTCTTCTATGTCACAATGAGCATATAAGATTTGAACTCTTGGTAGTAAGCATGAACAGTGTTATTGCCTTGTTTAAATTGTTCAAATTTGCGAAGCAATTCACGACGATAGTAACGAGGGAAAAATTGTTGTCTCATTACATGTTTCAAATCTTTCCAAGTTGTGGGTTGGTTATTAATGTTTTTCTTGCAATGCACACTCCACCAAACAGAAGCAAAACCAGTAAATGCTCTAGTGGCAGCTCGTACTCGCTCAAGTTTAGAAAAGTCATGGTAACTAAAAACTTGTTCTACTTCAAACTCCCAAGCTAGATAAATAGCAGGATTAAATCTACCCTCAAATGATGGTAAAGAGATAACCTGACCATGTACTTGTGTGTGTTGTCGCAACTCTCGTGATGGTGAAGATGTGTTCGTCGTCCAAGAACTTCTTTCTCCGGAACCTGTCATGATTAGTAGAAACAAGAAACAAAATTCGAGAATAATGTTCCTATGCACTACTAGGGTGTGGTTGTAAAGTGCTCACAGTAAAGCAAATATCAATATCTTACAAGTTCTTACCATGCGGCAGGTGGTGACAGGCAACCAGCGGTGTCAAGTAACTCTGAAGATTGTGTAAAGCAATTGCCAGGGGAACGTACGTATACACGGTGTAGAAATATGTGGAGCTGGGTTGGCTATATATGGTAGCAAAAGATTAGCAATAATCAATTCAAAGATGCAATGTTGAATAAACGTTCAACGATGGTACTGTGCTGGTCCTAGGCTAGGCCGGACTAGAGACGCGAGCCTAGTACACTAATGAGGTCACGGCATAGCACAACTAGCATCAATGAAGGATAAGTAGCTCTGGACAGCAAGATATAAGTGAAGATCACAACGGCAGTAAAGATAATGATGAATAACAACTGCCAAGCAAGATATATAACAACTCTCTCTCCAACTTTCCTCTTGAAAAGTTTGCTACTAACTCAAGCTTTCCAATGCAAAAAGAATCACTCAATTCTGAATTGATATGAGGAGTCAAAGAATTCTAAAACTAGCCTGAAAAACTGGAACACACTATATGCGCGAACTTCAGAGGGAAAAAAGACCTATTTAGAAGCTGATTTTGAGACGCCAAATATTGAACTAGCTATTGCAAGTATTCAGATGCGTCTAGTCGCTAGCTTTAATTTGAGTACTTGTGGAGCCAAAACGGAGTTCGTATGAGGAAGTTATGCCTTTTTTACTGAACAGTGCACAAAACAGATTCCAGTCCGAATTCAACTACGAGATTGAGTCTAGATAGATCCGAATTTTGTTTTTTTTTTCTCTTCTCTCTTTTTTTTCTCACACTTTTTTTCTTTTTTTTCATTTTTTCTCTATCTTTTTTTTCTCCCTCTTTCCAAGACAAACTAGATAAGATGCAGATTGGATCAGGCGAAGATGTGAATGACCTCAACTATGATTATGACAACAAACAGTGCGTAACACATGGTGAAAATTGATGGATGGGATGGTGGACAGCGGAAGGGATAATGATGCAGCGGCGGTGTGACTAATGTGAACAGAACTCGAAACTCTAAAGGAACTAGACACTAAGACCAGCAATTCGACACGGCGATGCAACCGATAATTCAATAATGCAAACAATGAAAAGAAAAATGCAAAGGCTCAGACTGGCTTGGACAAAGGATGAATAGATCTAACTTTTTTGTGGCTTTTTCTTGGACAATAGGTAAGAAAATAAATCTAATCTAGGGAAAATTGGAAATTCTCACCGAGCAACCTGAAAACTGATACCACTTGATAGAGGCGGGGTGTCCCGATCTTTCGATGAGATGATAACTATCGATTTGGTGGAGACGACTTTGACGATCCGACTACAAACGTGCACGACGTTGCGCCTTAGCAATCGCTAAACCAATCTCCTGAGGTTATTGACCACGCCGAAGCACGATCAACCTGACCACGAAGGTCTATTCCTGCAAGCAATCGAAGAACGAGCAAGAATATGATAAAAGCAATCTGAATATTGCGAATATGTATGAAGTATTGATAAAGGTGGGGATCCGTAAGCGGTCTTGGTCTGGTCGTCGGACACAAACGAAGTACACGAAGTTGCAATGGCTAACTTTTAACTAAACAAATCCCAACGGAAAAGCTACTAGATGGATCTACTTATATAGGAGCAAGGGGTGGCGGCCTAGGAGGTGGGAGGACGTCCCAAGGCAGCCTAAAACTAACCCTAGGTCGTACAAGGCCAATGGGCCCAAGTGGAGGTGATGCAACACCTTTGGACTTGTTGTTTGACTCGGATTCTGCTGTAGCGTCTGATTGTTTCGTTGATATCTCAACGCTCCGGACGAATTTGAAGATGAATCCAATTGGGCTGCAAAGAGCACGAAATCTAGAATCCAACAAAAAAAAGAATCACCCAATTCGGAGTCCGTATGAAGAAGTTGTTGGCATTTTGAGTCAGGTATGTCTGTGCAGTCCGAATCTGAATCCAGAACGTGAGAGACTTGGACTCTATCTTCTCTTGGCCCAAAAGTGAAAGAACTTTTTGAATAGCACTTCAACATCTCTTTCTCCCTTATCTTCATATGTGAATTGTACAAATATCCCATACACCTGCAATTAGACAAAACACAAAAGTGTGTGAAGTATTTTTGTTCTGCATAACATAAATAGATTATTGAATAGTTTGCACTAGAAATCACCTGACAAATATGCATGTATGCAATATTTTTGGTCGTATCCAAGGTAGTCATGTCCTCATCAACTCCTCAGGTTCATCTGCTGAGTTGATGGTGGTGATGCCATTGCGGTGGGTGCCGGCGGCAGGGAAGGAGATTTGAGGCGGCGAAAGACAGTCAGGAGTCGTGATGTTTGGTTTGGTGGATGCTTCTGTCGATGGAGCAGCTCAGGTGAGGTGGACGACGTCGCGGCAGGAGAAGGACAAACCACACAAAATTTCCTTTGACACCTACCTGTAACTAAAGTAATAGGATAGGAAAAATGCATGGATAGGAAAAACATCGGAATAGGATAGGAATGCACATGGTAAACAAAGCATTTGTAAACACAGGATTTCTATCAACTTGGGTGTTTGGTTCATAGGAATTGGAAGAGCAGAGGAATGCAGAGAAACATGGCCAAAATAAAGTGAAACCATACGAACACGTGTATAGTTAGAATGTTATTCTGCCACTAATGCACTTGGTCTTGTTTTCATGCATAGGATTTTCAAAAGTAGGTCTAGGTGGATGTTTTACTCCATTCCTTTCAACAAAATGCATGAATAATTGACTAGTAGAGTGCCATAGGAAAATTTCCTATTGCTATGTTTTTCCGTTGAACCAAAATACCCTAATGGATCGACATGAATGTAGAGTAATAAGTGATGCAACAAGTGTACAACCTCTTTGCCGTAGCCATGTCGACCTCGGCATCATTGGGTTGGTCATTGAAGAAGTTGAGGTAGAGGTGGTTGTCGGAGGTGTGGAGAAAGATCTGAGGAATCTGTAGACGGCGTCCAGGGCACTCCTCTATTGTGATGGATCGTTCCGTCGTTGGAGCAGCTCCGGTGAGCCGTAAGACGTCAAGGTTGAAGCAACACAAGATAGACATCGTTAATCTCAAGTGGGATTCTAATGGCATCTCCAATAGATGATGTAAAATACATTACCAAAAAGTGATTGATGTAAAATTTACATCACCAAAAACCACCTAACAACAACAGATGAGGTAAAAACTGTTGACTCTGAAGTTAACTGTAAAAACTGAAATTTACTGCAGAATCTGAATGTTACTTTCGAAACTGAACACAACGGTAGCAAAGAGGCAGTTCACATGTAGTTTAGGGAGGGCCTGCAGTTCATCTTCAACCTGCACCCCCCTGAGCCACCAGCCACCACCGGCCGAACCGCCGGGCCCCTACGCCACCTCGCCGCCCCAAAACAACTCCCCCACCGC
>NC_057794.1:215858942-215948896 GCF_018294505.1 Triticum aestivum | reverse complement strand
AATATGGACTGACCCAAAATTCGATTCAGTCGACTAAAGTGTAGCTAAATCAGAGTAGAGCAGCAGCACGAGCGAGGGGGAGAGCAGCAGCAGTTGTGCGAGCGAGCGAGCGAGAGCTGGAGCAGCAACAACACCGCGAGCGGGCGAGCGAGCGAGAGCCCGAGTGGCAGCAGCAGCGCGAGTGAGCGAGAGCGAGAGCAGCAGCCGAAGGGGCCTCGCACTGGGGGAGAGCAGCCGTGGAGATGTCGCCCGCAGTGCCAGTGATGTAGGGTAGAACCCTAATCGCCTGATCTTTCACGAAAGGAGCGGATCCCACGAAGAACACGAGGAACACAAGGAGGGAAACGGGGGAAATCACAAGGGGAAACACAAGAGGAACACTCAAACTAACAAGAACAAGTCACACATGTGCTAGATCCTCGGATACATAGAATGATACACGGTCCACGAACAAGTAGGGACGATACAAAGGGTAACCGGTTCTTCTTCGTGAGGAGGTCTTGATGTTCTTCCCTAAAGAGGGGTCTTGAATCCGCTTGGGGGATCTTCTCCGGTGGAGGCTCGAATCTCCGAGGAGAAGGTAACCAAGTGGATGAGCAAAGCTCTCTCACAAATATAAGTTAAACATTTGCTAACACTAGAGAGTTGTACGAGATAGAGTATATATAGTCTAGGGGGAGAAGGGGATACACGGGCCTCGGCCATTTACTGTGCGTAGATAGGGAGGCCAGACGTTCGGGCGTCGGGCCGGATGTCCGGGCGTTCAGGCGACACCGGATGTCCGGGCTAGGGGGCGGATGTCCGGGCTGGAGCGGTGACATTTGTTGCTCTCGAGTTCCGAGGGGCCGGATTTCCGGGCCGGTGGCAGGATGTCCGGGAGCTCGGGAGGGGCCGCATGTCCGGGGCATGTAGCCTTCTGCGGCTGGGTTGCTGTAGAGGAAGGCGCTCCAGGGGCCGGATGTCCGGGGCCTTGGCCGGATGTCCGGGGCCTGGGAGATGCTCTTGGCTCCTTCCGTTGGTTCTCCTCATCCGTGGACTTGGGGACTTGTACATCTTCATGTGGATCTTCGGGAGGACCTTCTTGGTACCTAATCATGCACAACACCTCGGACTTAGGTAGTAGCCATGTCTCATGCATATAAAGTGGAAGTTCGGAGAGGAGTGAGTTCACCTTATCTTCGATAGCTTTGGCTCGGGCTCATGTCATTGGTCCAAGTGGTGCCATTGGAGGTGTGGGTGCGTCCATGGGGATGATCTTGGGATGCTCCGCATCATCTCCCCTCCCTTGGGGAAGATCCGTCCTCGGATCGAAATCCTCATCACCATGGTAGGGCGAGAGGTCTTTGATGTTGAAGATGTCGCTCACGGAGTACTTGTCACGAGGAATGTCGATCTTGTAAGCGTTGTTGTTGTAGCGTGCAAGCACCTTGAATGGTCCATCCGCGAGTGGTCGAAGTTTGGACTTGCGTTCTTGGGGAAAACGGTCCTTGCGAAGGTGTAGCCACACGAGGTCTCCAATGTTGAATATCATAGGGTGCTTGTTGATGTTGAGCTTGGTCGCAAGGCGTTGTACTTGGCGCTCGATGGTGTTTCTTGTATCTTCATGCACCTTCTTGATATGGGTCGCTCTTGCACTTGCGTCCAAATTGATTCGCTCTTGGAGTGGTAGAGGTAGAATATCCAATGGTGACAAAGGGTTGAATCTGTAGACGACCTCGAAAGGGGACTTGCCGGTTGTTGAGTGTCTTGCTCGGTTGTAGGCGAACTCAGCGACGGGTAGACACTCCTCCCACTCCTTAATGTTCTTCTTGATGAGTACTCGAAGTAGAGCGGAGAGGGTGCGGTTTGTCACCTCCGTTTGTGATGAGGACATCAATACCATTGTTACACCCACAGCCCCTACTGTTACATATACTGGACCAATTACTAGAGCTCGCGCACGCCAATTAAATTACCAGGTACTTTCGTTTCTTGGTAATGATTCTAATGTTCATGAGATTATGATGCTGCCTAAATTGGATACATTTGTTTTGCTTACAAATGAAGGGCCTAGCTTGGAGAAGGATGAACATTGGAGCAAGAACACGCATGGAGTTGATGGCATGCGCAAGGGGATCAAGAATGGAGTTACAAGTGATGATTTCAGGACTTTGCAGCCGCCATAAGGAGTGCATGAAGCCTTGGACGAAATATACAAGATGCCACTTCATAATATTCGTCCATAGGCTATTCTAGGTGCTGCATCACCTTATTAATGGGCCAGGCCCATGTAATTTCGAAATACATAAGTATAGGCTATTTTTAGAGTCCGTATGTGTGGGGAAACAAGAGTTAGGGTTGGTTTCGGACCCCACCCTCAAGGGCCACGAAATTCCCCCTCTTCCTCCGTATATACAGCCCTTAGGGCGTCGTTTAGACTTTGGGTTTTGTTTAGATTAAAAGTTCGCCATAGCTGCAACTTCGCGTACTTCGTTTGTGTCCAACGACCAGACCAAGACGTCACAGAACCCCACCTTGATCAATAAAGCTTTCATCTTATATTCGCAATATCCCGATTGCAATCTCAGTTTCTTGCTTGTTCTTCGTTTGCTCGCAGGAAACAGACCCTCGTGGTCAGGTTGATCGTGCTCCGGCGTGGTCAATAACCCTCGGAAGTTGGTTTAGCGATTGCTAAGGCGCGACGTCTCGCACGTTCGTAGTCGGATCGTCAAGGTCGACTCCCACAGAAAACGATAGCCACCATCTCATCGAAACATTGGGACACCTTAGCCTCTATCAAGTGGTATCAGATTTCCAGGTTGCTCGGTGAGATTTTATAGTTTTTCGTAGATTAGATCGAGTCTGTTCTTCATACCTACAGTCCACGAAAAAGCCACAAAAAATTTAGGGTTAGTTCATCATATCCGAACCAATCTGAGCCTTTGCATAATCTTTTTAGGGTTTGCTTTGTTGAATTTGCGGTTGCATCGTCGTGTCAAGTTGCTGGTCTTAGAGTCTAGTCTTTTAGAGTTTCGAGTTCTGGTCATAAGTTGATGAGGACATGACTACCTTGGATATGACCAAAAATATTGCATATATGCATATTTGTCAGGTGATTTCTAGTGCAAACTATTCAATAATCTATTTATGTTATCCAGAACAAAAATACTTCACACACTTTTGTGTTTTGTCTAATTGTAGGTGTATGGGACATTTGTACAATCCACATATGAAGATAAGGAAGAAAGAGATGTTTATTTGCTGTTCAAAAAGTTCTCTCACGTCACTTTTGGCCCAAGAGAAGATAGAGTCCAAGTCTCTCACGTTCTGGATTCAGATTCGGACTGCACAGACACACCTGACTCAAAACGCACACAAGTTTTTCATACGGACTCCAAATTGGGTGATTCTTTTTTTGTTGGAAACTAGATTTCGTGCACTTTCCAACCCAATTGGAATCACCTTCAAATTCGTCCGGAGCGTTGAGTTGTGGACGAAACAATCTGATGCTGCAGCAGAATCCGAGTCAAACTACAAGTCCAAAGGTGTTACATCACCTCCACTTGGGCCCATTGGCCTTGTACGACCTAGATTTAGTTTTAGGCTGCCTTGGGACGTCCTCCCACCTCCTTGGCCGCCACCCCTTGCTCCTATATAAGTAGATCCATCTAGTAGCTTTTCCTGGGGATTTGTTTAGTTAAAAGTTAGCCATTGCAACTTCGTGTACTTCGTTTGTGTCCAACGACCAGACCAAGACCGCTTACGGATCCCCACCATTATCAATACTTCATATATATTCGCAATATTCAGATTGCTTTATCATATTCTTGCTCGTTCTTCGATTGCTTGCAGGAATAGACCTTCGTGGTCAGGTTGATCGTGCTCCAGCGTGGTCAATAACCTCTCGGAGTTGGTTTAGCGATTGCTAAGGCGCAACGTCGTGCACGTTTGTAGTCGGATCGTCAAAGTCGTCTCCACCAAATCGATAGTTATCATCTCATCGAAAGATCGGGACACCCCCGCCTCTATCAAGTGGTATCAGTTTTCAGGTTGCTCGGTGAGATTTTCCAGTTTTCCTAGATTAGATTTATTTTCTTACCTATTGTCCAAGAAAAAGCCACAAAAAAGAGTTAGATCTATTCATCCTTGGTCCAAGCCAGTCTGAGCCTTTGCAATTTTCTTTTCATTGCTTGCATAGTTGAATTATCGGTTGCATCGTCGTGTCGAGTTGCTGGTCTTAGTGTCTAGTTCGTTTAGAGTTTCGAGTTCTGTTCACATTAGTCACGCCACCGCTGCATCATTATCTCTTCCGCTGTCCACCACCCATCCATCAATTTCCACCACGTGCTACCCATCATTCTTTGTCATAATAATAGTTGAGATCGTTCACATCTTCACTTGATCCAATCTGCATCTTATCTAGTTTGTTTTGGAAAGAGGGAGAAAAAAAGAGAGAAAAAAAACAAGAGAAAAAAAGGAGAAAAAAAAAGTCAGAGAAAAAAAAAGGAGAGAAAGAAAAAAAAGTGTGAGGAAAAAAAAAGAGAGAAGAAAAAAAAACAAAAAAATCGGCACAAACTTTTTCAGAGGAAAGTTGGAGACAAAGTTGTTGATATATCCTGCTTGGCTGTTGTTTCACCTCATTATCTTTACTGCCGTTGTGATCTTCATTTATATCTTGCTGTCCAGAGCTACTTCGTGTCCTTCATTGATGCTAGTTGTGCTACGACGTGACCTCATTAGTGTTCTAGGCTCGCGTCTCTAGTTCGGTCTAGCCTAGGACCAGCACAGTACCGTCGTTGAGCGTTTATTCAACATTGCATCTTTGAATTGATTATTGCTAATCTTTTGCTACCATATATAGCCAACCGAGCTCCACATATTTCTACACCGTGTATACGTACGCTCCCCTGGCAATCGCTTTACTCAATATTCGGAGTTACTTGACACCGCTGGTTGCCGATCACCGCTTGCTGCATGGTAAGAACTTGTAAGACATTGATATTTGCTTTACTGTGAGCGTTTTACCACCACATCCTAGTAGTTATAGGAACATTATTTTTGGGTTTTGTTTCTTGTTCTACTAATCATGACAGGATCCAGAGTCAATTCATGGGCTTTGTCGATCGCGGGGGACGTGCCACCACCTTTGCAAATACCACAACCGTCACGAGAGGTGCACAAACATCCAAGTGCACATGATCAGGTTAATGTATCTATACCACCATTTAATGGCCGTTTTAAACCTGCTTTATATATTGAATGGGAGTTCGACATAAAAAATATATTTGCTTCCCATAATTTCGATGAACATAAAAAGGTTAAGGTTGCGGTTGGTTCTTTCACTGGTTATGCTTTGGTTTGGTGGAGTGAATATTGTTGGTTACACCCTGATTATATACCTACTACTTGGGATGATTTGAAACTTGCCATGCGACATACTTTCGTCCCTGCTTATTATACTCGTGACATGATTAAGAAGTTGCAACACTTAAAACAAGGTAGTGAAACTGTAACAAAATATTATGATGATTTACAAACTACCTTGTTGCATTCCTCTTTAGAAGAAAGTGAAGATGATTTTATGGATAGATTTTGGGGAGGATTAAACCGTGATATTCAAGAGATACTAATTCATGAAAAGTGTTATCCTATGGACCATTTGTTTCATCTTGCTTGCAAAGCTGAACAGGAAATAAAACGACGTGTTGGCCACGAGGAGAACAAGCGCACGGTGCACATTCCAAGAGTTGATATGATTGTTCCTTCAACTACTAGGCATACTATGACAACCACATCCGTTGTTGTCAGGACTACATCACCTCCACCATGTGACACATCGCCCCCGAGAGTGGCTACATCATCTGAGTTGATCATAAGAGGTAATGACAAAGCCACATTTCAGATTAAGCAACGCCGAGGACGGCTTTATTTTCAAGAAGGGGAGGATGATGAGGACATGACTACCTTGGATATGACCAAAAATATTGCATATATGCATATTTGTCAGGTGATTTCTAGTGCAAACTATTCAATAATCTATTTATGTTATCCAGAACAAAAATACTTCACACACTTTTGTGTTTTGTCTAATTGCAGGTGTATGGGACATTTGTACAATCCACATATGAAGATAAGGAAGAAAGAGATGTTTATTTGCTGTCCAAAAAGTTCTCTCACGTCACTTTTGGCCCAAGAGAAGATAGAGTCCAAGTCTCTCACGTTCTGGATTCAGATTCGGACTGCACAGACATACCTGACTCAAAACGCACACAAGTTTTTCATACGGACTCCGAATTGGGTGATTCTTTTTTTGTTGGAAACTAGATTTCGTGCACTTTCCAACCCAATTGGAAGCACCTTCAAATTCGTCCGGAGCGTTGAGTTGTGGACGAAACAATCTGATGCTGCAGCAGAATCCGAGTCAAACTACAAGTCCAAAGGTGTTACATCACCTCCACTTGGGCCCATTGGCCTTGTACGACCTAGATTTAGTTTTAGGCTGCCTTGGGACGTCCTCCCACCTCCTTGGCCGCCACCCCTTGCTCCTATATAAGTAGATCCATCTAGTAGCTTTTCCTTGGGATTTGTTTAGTTAAAAGTTAGCCATTGCAACTTCGTGTGCTTCGTTTGTGTCCAACGACCAGACCAAGACCGCTTCTGGATCACCACCTTTGCAAATACCACAACCATCACGAGAGGTGCACAAACATCCAAATGCACATGATCAGGTTAATGTATCTATACCACCATTTAATGGCCGTTTTAAACCTGCTTTATATATTGAATGGGAGTTCGACATAAAAAATATATTTGCTTCCCATAATTTCGATGAACATAAAAAGGTTAAGGTTGCGGTTGGTTCTTTCACTGGTTATGCTTTGGTTTGGTGGAGTGAATATTGTCGGTTACACCCTGATTATATACCTACTACTTGGGATGATTTGAAACTTGCCATGCGACATACTTTCGTCCCTGCTTATTATACTCGTGACATGATTAAGAAGTTGCAACACTTAAAACAAGGTAGTGAAACTGTAACAAAATATTATGATGATTTACAAACTACCTTGTTGCATTCCTCTTTAGAAGAAAGTGAAGATGATTTTATGGATAGATTTTGGGGAGGACTAAACCGTGATATTCAAGAGATACTAATTCATGAAGAGTGTTATCCTATGGACCATTTGTTTCATCTTGCTTGCAAAGCTGAACAGGAAATAAAACGACGTGTTGGCCACGAGGAGAACAAGCGCACGGTGCACATTCCAAGAGTTGATATGATTGTTCCTTCAACTACTAGGAATACTATGACAACCACATCCGTTGTTGTCAGGACTACATCACCTCCACCATGTGACACATCGCCCCCGAGAGTGGCTACATCATCTGAGTTGATCATCATATGAGTGGCTACATCATATGAGTGATTTTTTGTTGCACTTTTTCATCGTCGCTGCCCTGATTTCCGAAAAAAAGTGAAAAAAAAATGCGTGCCCATCCTATCAGTTTGACGAGGGAAGAGTTTTGAGACACTCGCCATTATAGTGATTTTTCGCAAAAAAAAAGAGGAGCGCAAAAAAAAGGAGCGCAAAAAAAAGAGCGAAAAAAAAGAGTTCCAGAGTGTGCTTTTCCCTTATTTACGTGCAGCGCCGTGATTTTGTTAGTGTTCTAGGCTCGCGTCTCTCGCACGGTCTAGCCTAGGACCAGCACAGTACCGTCGTTGAGCGTTTATTCAACTTTGCATCTCTGAATTGATTATTGCTGACCCTTTTTGCTACCATACTATAAGCCTTCCCAGCTCCACATACATCTACGTCGTGCGTTTGACTCTCCCTGGCAATCGCTCTATCCAAGCTTTTGAGAATTTTGACTATAACGGTTGCCGATCACCGCCTGCTGCTGGGTAAGAACTGGTAAGAATTTGATATTTGCTTGACGGATTTGTGACACCCGCCACCACCAGCACTTGTTAGTAGTCTGTAGGATCATATTCTTGTGTGTTTCTATTGCTGCTAACCATGCCAGGATCACAAGCCGACGAGACTGACTGGGAGAACTTGACGAACAAGGAGCTTCATGATACGTTTCAGCAAATGATGAGTGGACAGGTGCAAGATGTGATAAACAGATTTGAAGAGGCCATGGAGAAGATAGATGGCATGGAGAAGACGTTTGAAACAAAGCTCGATAACAAGTTTGCTGAATTGCTTTCGCGTTTTCCACCACCACCACCGGCTGCTCCTGCCGCACCTCTGCAACAACAGCAACAACACCGACTACCTCCACGTCGGGAAACAGCCCTCCGCCGAGCGAGTCGTGTCCCTCTTCAGTCGGGCCAAACTGCTGGTGCTACTGTTGATACTTCTGTGGCTCCTACTGCTGATGTGGAGGAGGATGATTATGTGGGAGATTATGAGGATTGATGAGGACATCAATACAATTGTTACACCCACAGCCCCTGCTGCTATACATACTGGACCAATTACTAGAGCTCGTGCACGCCAACTAAATTACCAGGTACTTCCGTTTCTTGGTAATGATTCTAATGTTCGTGAGAATATGATGCTGCCTAAATTGGATACATTTGTTTTGCTTACAAATGAAGGGCCTAGCTTGGAGAAGGATGAACATTGGAGCAAGAACAAGCATGGAGATGATGGCATGCGCAAGGGGAACAAGAACGGAGTTACAAGTGATGATTTCAGGACTTTGAAGCCACCATAATGGGTGCATGAAGCCTTGGACGAAATATACAAGATGCCACTTCATAAATTTCGTCCCGAGGCTATTTTAGGTGTTGCGTCACCTTATTATTGGGCCAGGCCCATGTAATTTCGAAATACATAAGTATAGGCTATTTTTAGAGTCCGTATGTGTGGGGAAACAAGAGATAGGGTTGATTTCGGACCCCTCCACCAAGGGCCACGAAATTCCCCCCTCTTCCTCCATATATACAGCCCTTAGGGCATCGTTTAGACTTTGGGTTTTGTTTAGATTAAAAGTTCGCCATAGCTGCAACTTCGCGTACTTCATTTGTGTTCAACGACCAGACAAAGGCGTCACAGAACCCCACCTAGATCAATAAAGCTTTCATCTTATATTCGCAATATCCAGATTGCAATCTTAGTTTCTTGCTTGTTCTTCGTTTGCTCGCAGGAAACAGACCCTCGTGGTCAGGTTGATCGTGCTCCGGCGTGGTCAATAACCTCTCGGAGTTGGTTTAGCGATTGCTAAGGCGCGACGTCCTCGCATGTTCGTAGTCGGATCGTCAAAGTGGACTTCCACCAAAGCGATATCCATCATCTCATCGAAAGACGGGACACCTCCGCCTCTATCAAGTGGTATCAGATTTCCAGGTTGCTCGGTGAGATTTTACAGTTTTTCGTAGTTTAGATCGAGTCTGTTCTTCATACCTACAGTCCACGAAAAAGCCACAAAAAAAATTAGGGTTAGTTCATCATATCCGAACCAATCTGAGCCTTTGCATAATCTTTTTAGGGTTTTGCTTTGTTGAATTTGCGGTTGCATCGTCGTGTCTAGTTGCTGGTCTTAGAGTCTAGTCTTTTAGAGTTTCGAGTTCTGGTCATAAGTTGTCACGCCGCCGCCGCACCATCATCATCGCCCCTGCCATCTACCACCACCGCTTATCCGCCACCGCTCCGAATCCGTATCCATATACCACCACCGATCCATATCCATATACTACCACCGCTACCACCACCGCTGCCATATACCACCACCATATATCCACCACCAATCCGAGTTCCTTGCATATTAGGTTTGTTTTCGAGATCCATCTAGATTCCGATTCGTGTTTCCTTGCCGGAGTAGGTTGCCGGAGTCGGGTAGCCACGCTCCGTTTAGGCCCAAAATTTTTCGAAAATGCATTTTTCGAAAAAAATTCTGGCTATCCTATTTTTAGGTGTTTCTGAGTGTTTTGAGACAGGTGCCATTATAGGAAGTTTTTTTTGACCTGTTTCCAGATTTTGGGTCCGGGCAGTCGGAAAAAAAAAATTTGGTCGAAAAAAAATTTCGTGCCCATCCTGTCAGTTTGACCTAGGAAGAGTTTTGAGACACTCGCCATTATAGTGATTTTGCAAAAAAAAAGAGCGCAAAAAAAAGAGCGAAAAAAAAATTCAGAGTGTGCTTTTCCCTTGTTTACGTGCCGCGCCGTGATTTTGTTGGTGTTCTAGGCTCGCGTCTCTAGCACAGTCTAGCCTAGGACCAGCACAGTACCGTCGTTGAGCGTTTATTCAACTTTGCATCTCTGAATTGATTATTGCTGACCCTTTTTGCTACCATACTATAAGCCTTCCCAGCTCCACATACATCTACGTCGTGTGTTTGACTCTCCCTAGTAATCGCTCTATCCAAGCTTTGAGAGTTTTTGACTACAACGGTTGCCGATCACCGCCTGCTGCTGGGTAAGAACTGGTAAGAATTTGAGATTTGCTTGACGGATTTGTGATACACCACCACCACTTCTTAGTAGTCTGTAGGATCATATTCTTGTGTGTTTCTATTGCTGCTAACCATGCCAGGATCACAAGCCGACAAGATTGACTAGGAGAACTTATCGAACAAGGAGCTTCATGATAAGTTTCAGCAACTGATGACTGAACAGGTACAAGATGTGCTGAACAATTTTGAAGAGGCCATGGAGAAGATCACTGGCCTTGAGAAGACGTTCGAAACAAAGCTCGATAACAGATTTAATGAACTGCTTGCGCGTCTTCCACCACCGGCTGCACCTGTCGCACCTCTGCAACAACAACAACTACGCCCCCTTCCGAATCAGTATGGACGAGCACAGCGTGTTCCTATTGTGCCAGGACAAAATTCTGGTGCCGCTGTTACTGCTGTTGGTGCTTCTTTGGCTCCTGCTACTGCTCCTGCTGGTACCCAGGAGGATGATGAGTATGCGGGCGATTATGAGGATGAGGTTGATCAAAATCAGATCTACGAGCAGCCACCAGCACCACCACCAGCAGGTCGACCTCAGGTATATATTCGTAATGGTAGGCCTGCACCACCACCTCAGGTACGAGATGATGTCCATATTCCTAAACTGAAATTGAATATTCCACCATTTGAGGGTAGATATGTTCCTGATATATATCTTACTTGGGAGTTAGAAACTGAACAACGATTTACATGTTTACAATATCCTGAGGAGAGACGAGTTGCTGCTGCTGTTTGTGCTTTCACTAGTTCTGCATGTGTATGGTGGTCTGAACATTGTAGATTATATCCTATTCCAACTACTTGGGCTGCTTTGAAAACTGCTATGCGTACGCGTTGGGTTCCACCATATTATCAACGTGAATTGCTTCAAAAATTGCAGCGTTTAAGACAAGGGAAAAATTCTGTAGAAGAATATTATCAGGAATTACAAACTGGCATGATTAGATGTGGTATTGTTGAGGAGAATGAAGCTATGCTTGCACGTTTTCTGGGTGGATTAAATAGAGAGATTCAGACCATTCTAGACTATAAGGAGTATACTAATATCACTTGTTTATTCCATCTTGCTTGTAAAGCTGAACGTGAAGTGCAGGATCGACAAGCATTGGGGCGAACTAACTTTTCTGCAGGCCGACCTTCATCATGGACACCACGTGCATCTTCTACTTCAACTGCACCAGCACCTCCATCCGGTGCCACCTCCAGCCGTGATACAAGAAAACAGGCACAACCACCATTATCTGCCAAGAGCGCACCTGCGGGGCCTGCACAGCGTTCTTCTTCTTCCATGGCATCAACAGGGCACACAAGTGATATTATTTGTCGTCGTTGTAAGGGAGGAGGTCATTATGCGAGGGAATGCAAATCTCTGCGTGTGATGATTGCTACCGCAGATGGTGGATATGAGTCCGCTAGTGACTATGATGAGGAGACATTGGCTCTTATTACACGTGAAGAACATGGTGGAGATGATTCTGATCATGAGACGCAATACATGGCTCCTGAAGACGCTGACAGGTATGAATGTTTAGTTGCTCAACGTGTTTTGAGTGTGCAGGTCACACAAGCTGAGCAAAATCAGAGGCACAATTTGTTCCATACCAAGGGAGTTGTGAAGGAACGTTCTGTGCGCGTCATAATAGACGGAGGGAGCTGCAACAACTTGGCTAGCATGGAGATGGTGTAGAAGCTTTCTCTCACCACAAGACCACATCCACATCCTTACTACATCCAATGGTTCAACAACAGCGGCAAGGTTAAGGTAACACGTACTGTTCGTGTGCATTTTAGTATCTCTACATATGCTGATTATGTTGATTGTGATGTGGTACCTATGCAAGCATGTTCCTTATTACTTGGTAGACCATGGCAATTTGATAAAAATTCTGTACACCATGGTAGAAACAATCACTATACTCTTGTTCATAAGGATAAAAATATTACTTTGCTTCCTATGACTCCTGATTCCATTTTGAAAGATGATATTAATAGAGCTAATAAAGCACAACAGGAGAAGAATAAGAGTGAAAATCAGATTGTGGCAAAAGAATTTGAGCAACAAATGAAGCCTAATAATAAACCATCTAGTGTTGCTTCTGAAATTAAATTGAAAAGTGCATGTTTATTTGCCACCAAATCTGATATTGATGAGCTAGATTTCAGCAAATCTGTTTGCTATGTTTTTGTGTGCAAAGAGGCGTTATTTTCATTCAAGGACGTGCCTTCCTCTTTGCCTCCTGCTGTCATTAACATTTTGCAGGAGTTCGCTGACGTTTTTCCACAAGACGTGCCACCGGGATTACCGCCTATTCGAGGGATTGAGCATCAGATTGACTTAATTCCCGGTGCTTCACTGCCAAACCGTGCACCATACCGTACCAATCTAGAGGAGACGAAGGAGATTATGCGTCAAGTACAAGAGCTTCTCGACAAAGGTTATATACGCGAATCCCTTAGTCCTTGTGCTGTTCCTATTATTCTAGTGCCGAAAAAGGATGGTACATCACGTATGTGTGTTGATTGTAGAGGCATTAATAATATTACTATTCGTTATCGTCATCCTATTCCTAGGCTAGATGATATGCTTGATGAATTGAGTGGCTCTACAATATTCTCCAAAGTTGATTTGCGTAGTGGCTACCATCAAATTCGTATGAAATTGGGAGATGAATGGAAAACAGCATTTAAAACTAAGTTTGGATTATATGAGTGGTTAGTCATGCCTTTTGGGTTAACTAATGCACCTAGTACTTTCATGAGATTAATGAACGAAGTTTTACGTGCTTTCATTGGACGATTTGTGGTAGTTTACTTTGATGACATATTGATTTATAGCAGATCTTTGGAAGACATTTGGAACATTTACGTGCTGTTTTTATTGCTCTACGTGATGCACGTTTGTTTGGTAACCTTGGGAAGTGCACCTTTTGCACCGACCGAGTATCTTTTCTTGGCTATGTTGTTACTCCACAGGGAATTGAAGTTGATAAAGCCAAGATTGAAGCTATTGAGAGTTGGCCGCAGCCCAAAACGGTCACACAAGTGAGGAGTTTTCTTGGCCTCGCTGGATTCTATAGGCGTTTTGTGAGAGATTTCAGCACCATTGCTGCACCTCTCAATGAGCTTACAAAGAAAGATGTGCCTTTTCTTTGGGGTACCGCACAGGAAGAAGCCTTCACGGTATTGAAAGATAAGTTGACACATGCTCCTTTACTCCAACTTCCTGATTTTAATAAGACTTTTGAGCTTGAATGTGATGCTAGTGGAATTGGATTAGGCGGTGTGTTATTACAAGATGGCAAACCTGTTGCATACTTTTCTGAAAAATTGAATGGGCCTAGTCTGAATTATTCTACTTATGATAAAGAATTATATGCTCTTGTTCGGACTTTAGAAACATGGCAACATTATTTATGGCCCAAAGAATTTGTTATACATTCTGATCATGAATCTTTGAAACATATTAAAAGTCAAGCTAAACTGAACCGTAGACATGCTAAATGGGTTGAATTCATTGAGACTTTTCCTTATGTCATTAAACACAAGAAGGGAAAAGAAAATGTTATTGCTGATGCATTGTCTCGCCGCTATACTATGCTTTCACAACTTGACTTCAAAATATTTGGTTTGGAAACCATCAAAGATCAATATGTGCATGATGCTGATTTTAAAGATGTAATGCAGAATTGTAAAGAAGGAAGAATGTGGAACAAGTTTGTTGTTAACGATGGATTTGTGTTTCGTGCTAACAAGCTATGCATTCCAGCTAGCTCCGTTCATCTTTTGTTGTTGCAGGAGGCGCATGGAGGAGGATTAATGGGACACTTTGGCGTGAAGAAGACGGAGGACGTACTTGCTACACATTTCTTTTGGCCAAAGATGAGACGGGATGTTGAGCGTTTTATTGCTCGCTGCACTACATGTCAAAAAGCTAAGTCACGACTCAATCCTCATGGTTTATATATGCCTTTGCCTGTACCTAGTGTTCCTTGGGAGGATATATCTATGGACTTTATTTTAGGTTTACCTCGAACAAAGAAGGGGAGGGATAGCATATTTGTTGTCGTGGATAGATTCTCGAAAATGGCACACTTTATACCATGTCATAAAAGCGATGATGTTGTTAATGTTGCTGATTTGTTCTTTCGTGAAATTATTCGCTTGCATGGTGTGCCAAATACTATTGTTTCAGATCGTGATACTAAATTTCTTAGCCACTTTTGGAGATGTTTATGGGCTAAGTTGGGGACTAAACTGCTTTTTAGTACTACTTGTCACCCCCAAACTGATGGACAAACTGAAGTAGTCAATAGAATGTTGTCTACCATGCTTAGGGCTGTTTTGAAGAATAATAAGAAAATGTGGGAGGAATGCTTGCCTCATATTGAATTTGCTTATAATCGTTCATTGCATTCTACTACTAAGATGTGCCCTTTTGAAGTTGTATATGGTTTCCTACCTCATGCACCTATTGATTTGTTGCCTCTTCCATCTTCGGAGAAGGTTAATTTTGATGCTAAACAACGTGCTGAATTGATTTTAAAAATGCATGAGTTAACTAAGGAAAACATTGAGCGCATGAATGCTAAATATAAACTTGCTGGAGATAAGGGTAGAAAACATGTTGTGTTTGCACCTGGAGATCTTGTTTGGTTACATTTGCGTAAGGATAGATTTCCTGATTTGTGCAAATCAAAGTTAATGCCACGTGCTGATGGTCCCTTTAAGGTGTTAGAGAAAATAAATGATAATGCATATAAACTTGAGCTGCCTGCAGATTTTGGGGTTAGTCCCACTTTTAACATTGCAGATTTGAAGCCTTATTTGGGTGAGGAAGATGAACTTCCGTCGAGGACGACTTCATTTCAAGAAGGGGAGGATGATGAGGACATCAATACAATTGTTACACCCACAGCCCCTGCTGCTATACATACTGGACCAATTACTAGAGCTCGTGCACGCCAACTAAATTACCAGGTACTTCCGTTTCTTGGTAATGATTCTAATGTTCGTGAGAATATGATGCTGCCTAAATTGGATACATTTGTTTTGCTTACAAATGAAGGGCCTAGCTTGGAGAAGGATGAACATTGGAGCAAGAACAAGCATGGAGATGATGGCATGCGCAAGGGGAACAAGAACGGAGTTATAAGTGATGATTTGAGGACTTTGAAGCCACCATAATGGGTGCATGAAGCCTTGGACGAAATATACAAGATGCCACTTCATAAATTTCGTCCCGAGGCTATTTTAGGTGTTGCGTCACCTTATTATTGGGCCAGGCCCATGTAATTTCGAAATACATAAGTATAGGCTATTTTTAGAGTCCGTATGTGTGGGGAAACAAGAGATAGGGTTGATTTCGGACCCCTCCAGCAAGGGCCACGAAATTCCCCCCTCTTCCTCCATATATACAGCCCTTAGGGCATCGTTTAGACTTTGGGTTTTGTTTAGATTAAAAGTTCGCCATAGCTGCAACTTCGCGTACTTCGTTTGTGTTCAACGACCAGACAAAGGCGTCACAGAACCCCACCTAGATCAATAAAGCTTTCATCTTATATTCGCAATATCCAGATTGCAATCTTAGTTTCTTGCTTGTTCTTCGTTTGCTCGCAGGAAACAGACCCTCGTGGTCAGGTTGATCGTGCTCCGGCGTGGTCAATAACCTCTCGGAGTTGGTTTAGCGATTGCTAAGGCGCGACGTCCTCGCACGTTCGTAGTCGGATCGTCAAAGTCGACTTCCACCAAAGCGATATCCATCATCTCATCGAAAGACGGGACACCTCCGCCTCTATCAAGGATGAGGTTGATCAAAATCAGAACTACGTGCCACCACCAGCACAGCAACCACCAGGTCGTCCACATGCAAATAATGGCAATGGTAGGGCTCACCCTCAGGTACGAGATCATGACCATCTCCCTAAACTAAAATTGAATATTCCACCATTTGAGGGTAGATATGTTCCTGATATATATCTTACTTGGGAGTTAGAAACTGAACAACGATTTACATGTTTACAATATCCCGAGGAGAGACGTGTTCCTGCTGCTGTTTGTGCATTCACTAGTTTTGCATGTGTTTGGTGGTCTGAGCATTGTAGATTATATCCTATTCCGGCTACTTGGGCTGCTTTGAAAACTGCTATGCGTACTCGTTGGGTTCCACCATATTATCAACGTGAATTACTTCAAAAATTGCAGCGCTTAAGACAGGGAAAAAATTTTGTAGAAGAATATTATCAGGAATTACAAACTGGCATGATTAGATGTGGTATTGTAGAGGAGAATGAAGCTATGCTTGCACGTTTTATGGGTGGATTAAATAGAGAGATTCAGATGATTCTAGAGTATAAGGAGTATACTAATATCACTCGTTTATTCCATCTTGCTTGTAAGGCTGAACGTGAAGTGCAGGATCGACAGGCATTGGCGCGGACTAACTTTTCTGCAGGTCGACCTTCATCATGGACACCACGTGCATCATCTACTTCCACATGTTCTGCTACACCGGCGCCTCCGTCGGCTGCCACCTCCAACCGTGATACAATAAAGCAAGCACAATCACCACTATCTGCCAAGAGCACACCTTCTGGGCCTGCAAAGAGCTCTTCTTCATCCATGGCATCAACAGGGCAAACACATGATATTATTTGTCGACGTTGCAAGGGTGGAGGTCATTATGCGAGAGAATGCCCATCTAAGCGTGTGATGATTGTTACTGAGGATGGTGGGTATGAGTCCGCTAGTGACTATGATGAGGAGACCTTGGCTCTTATTACACGTGAAGAACACGGTGGGGACGATTCTGATCATGAGACGCAATACATGGCTCCTGAAGATGCTGACAGGTATGAATGTTTAGTTGCTCAACGTGTTTTGAGTGTGCAGGTTACACAAGCTGAGCAAAATCAGAGGCATAATTTGTTCCATACAAAGGGAGTTGTGAAGGAACGTTCTGTTCGCGTGATCATAGATGGAGGGAGCTGCAATAACTTGGCTAGCATGGAGATGGTGGAGAAGCTATCTCTCACCACAAGACCACATCCACATCCTTACTACATCCAATGGTTCAACAACAGCGGCAAGGTTAAGGTAACACGTACTGTTCGTGTGCATTTTAGTATCTCCACATATGCTGATTATGTTGATTGTGATGTGGTACCTATGCAAGCATGTTCCTTATTACTTGGTAGACCATGGCAATTTGATAAAAATTCTGTACACCATGGTACAAACAATTAGTATACTCTTGTTCATAACGATAAAAATATTACTTTGCTTCCTATGACTCCTGATTCCATTTTAAAAGATGATATTAATAGAGCTAATAAAGCAAAACAGGAGACAAATAAGAGTGAAAATCAGATTGTGGCAAAAAAAATTGAGCACCAAATGAAGCCTAATAATAAACCATCTATTGTTGTTTCTGAAATTAAATTGAAAAGTGCATGTTTACTTGCCACCAAATCTGATATTGATGAGCTAGATTTTAGCAAATCTGTTTGCTATGCTTTTGTGTGCAAAGAGGCATTATTTTCATTCGAGGACGTGCCTTCCTCTTTGCCCCCTGCTGTCACTAACATTTTGCAGGAGTTCGCTGACGTCTTTCCACAAGACGTGCCACCGGGATTACCACCTATTCGAGGGATTGAGCATCAAATTGACTTAATTCCCGGTGCTTCGCTACCCAACCGTGCACCATACCGTACCAATCCAGAGGAGACGAAGGAGATTATGCGTCAAGTACAAGAACTTCTCAACAAAGGTTATATACGCGAATCCCTTAGTCCTTGTGTTGTTCCTATCATTTTAGTGTCGAAAAAGGATGGTACGTCACGTATGTGCGTTGATTGTAGAGGCATTAATAATATTACTATTCGTTATCGTCATCCTATTCCTAGGCTAGATGATATGCTTGATGAATTGAGTGGCTCTACAATATTCTCCAAAGTTGATTTGCGTAGTGGATACCATCAAATTCGTATGAAATTGGGTGATGAATGGAAAACAGCATTTAAAACTAAGTTTGGATTATATGAGTGGTTAGTCATGCCTTTTGGGTTAACTAATGCACCTAGTACTTTCATGAGGTTAATGAACGAAGTTTTACATGCTTTCATTAGACGATTTGCGGTAGTTTACTTTGATGACATATTGATTTATAGCAAATCTTTGGAGGAACATTTGGAACATTTACGTGTTGTTTTTATTGCTCTACGTGATGCACGTTTGTTTGGAAACCTTGGAAAGTGCACCTTTTGCACCGACCGAGTATCTTTTCTTGGCTATGTTGTTACTCCACAGGCAATTGAAGTTGATAAAGCCAAGATTGAAGCTATTGAGAGTTGGCCGCAGCCCAAAACGGTCACACAAGTGAGGAGTTTCCTTGGCCTCGCTGGTTTCTATAGGCGTTTTGTTAGAGATTTCAGCACCATTGCTGCACCTCTCAACGAGCTTACAAAGAAGGATGTGCCTTTTGTTTGGGGTACCGCACAGGAAGAAGCCTTCACGGTATTGAAAGATAAGTTGACACATGCTCCTTTACTCCAACTTCCTAATTTCAATCAGACTTTTGAGCTTGAATGTGATGCTAGTGGAATTGGATTAGGAGGTGTGTTATTACAAGATGGAAAACCTGTTGCATACTTTTCTAAAAACTTGAGTGGGCCTAGTCTGAACTATTCTACTTATGATAAAGAATTATATGCTCTTGTTCGGACCTTAGAAACATGGCAACATTATTTATGGCCCAAGGAATTTGTTATACATTCTGATCATGAATCTTTGAAACACATTAAAAGTCAAGCAAAATTGAACCGTAGACATGCTAAATGGGTTGAATTCATTGAGACTTTCCCTTATGTCATTAAACACAAGAAGGGTAAAGAAAATGTTATTGCTGATGCCTTGTCTCGTCGTTATACTATGCTTTCACAACTTGACTTTAAAATATTTGGTTTGGAGACCATCAAAGATCAACATGTTCATGATGTTGAATTTAAAGATGTATTGCAGAATTGTAAGGAAGGGAGAACTTGGAACAAGTTCGTTCTTAACGATGGATTTGTGTTTCGTGCTAACAAGCTATGCATTCCAGCTAGCTCTGTTCGTCTTTTGTTGTTGCAGGAGGCGCATGGAGGAGGATTAATGGGACACTTTGGCGTCAAGAAGACGGAGGATATACTTGCTACACATTTCTTTTGGCCAAAGATGAGACGGGATGTTGAGCGTTTTGTTGCTCGCTGCACTACATGTCAAAGAGCTAAGTCACGACTCAATCCTCATGGTTTATATATGCCTTTGCCTGTACCTAGTGTTCCTTGGGAGGATATATCTATGGACTTTGTTTTAGGTTTACCTCGAACAAAGAAGGGGAGGGATAGCATATTTGTTGTCGTGGATAGGTTCTCGAAAATGGCACACTTTATACCATGTCATAAAAGCGATGATGCTGTTAATGTTGCTGATTTGTTCTTTCGTGAAATTATTCGCTTACATGGTGTGCCAAATACTATTGTTTTAGATCGTGATACTAAATTTCTTAGCCACTTTTGGAGATGTTTATGGCTAAGTTGGGGACTAAGCTGCTTTTTAGTACTACTTGTCACCCCCAAACTGATGGACAAACTGAAGTAGTCAATAGAACATTGTCTACTATGCTTAGGGCTGTTTTGAAGAATAACAAAAAAATGTGGGAAGAATGCTTGCCTCATATTGAATTTGCTTATATTCGTTCATTGCATTCTACTAAGATGTGTCCTTTTGAAATTGTGTATGGTTTCCTACCTCGTGCACCTATTGATTTGTTGCCTCTTCCATCTTCAGAGAAGGTTAATTTTGATGCTAAAGAACGTTCTGAATTGATTTTAAAAATGCATAAGTTAACTAAGGAAAACATTGAGCGTATGAATGCTAAATATAAACTTGCTGGAGATAAGGGTAGAAAACATGTTGTGTTTGCGCCTGGAGATCTTGTTTGGTTACATTTGCGTAAAGATAGATTTCCTAATCTGCGCAAATCAAAGCTAATGCCACGTGTTGATGGTCCTTTTAAGGTGTTAGAGAAAATAAATGATAATGCATATAAACTTGAGCTACCTGTAGATTTTGGGGTTAGTCCCACTTTTAACATTGCAGATTTGAAGCCTTATTTGGGTGAGGAAGATGCGCTTCCGTCGAGGACGACTTCATTTCAAGAAGGGGAGGATGATGAGGACATCAATACCATTGTTACACCCACAGCCCCTACTGTTACATATACTGGACCAATTACTAGAGCTCGCGCACGCCAATTAAATTACCAGGTACTTTCGTTTCTTGGTAATGATTCTAATGTTCATGAGATTATGATGCTGCCTAAATTGGATACATTTGTTTTGCTTACAAATGAAGGGCCTAACTTGGAGAAGGATGAACATTGGAGCAAGAACACGCATGGAGTTGATGGCATGCGCAAGGGGATCAAGAACGGAGTTACAAGTGATGATTTCAGGACTTTGCAGCCGCCATAAGGAGTGCATGAAGCCTTGGACGAAATATACAAGATGCC
Organism: Triticum aestivum; assembly: GCF_018294505.1. NCBI lineage: Eukaryota > Viridiplantae > Streptophyta > Magnoliopsida > Poales > Poaceae > Triticum > Triticum aestivum. The sequence goes on along the minus strand of NC_057794.1, from coordinate 215,927,904 downwards.
ACTTCATAATATTCGTCCATAGGCTATTCTAGGTGCTGCGTCACCTTATTAATGGGCCAGGCCCATGTAATTTCGAAATACTTAAGTATAGGCTATTTTTAGAGTCCGTATGTGTGGGGAAACAAGAGTTAGGGTTGGTTTCGGACCCCACCCTCAAGGGCCACGAAATTCCCCCTCTTCCTCCATATATACAGCCCTTAGGGCGTCGTTTAGACTTTGGGTTTTGTTTAGATTAAAAGTTCGCCATAGCTGCAACTTCGTGTACTTCGTTTGTGTCCAACGACCAGACCAAGACGTCACAGAACCCCACCTTGATCAATAAAGCTTTCATCTTATATTCGCAATATCCCGATTGCAATCTCAGTTTCTTGCTTGTTCTTCGTTTGCTCGCAGGAAACAGACCCTCGTGGTCAGGTTGATCGTGCTCCGACGTGATCAATAACCCTCGGAAGTTGGTTTAGCGATTGCTAAGGCGCAACGTCTCGCACGTTCGTAGTCGGATCGTCAAGGTCGACTCCCACATAAAACGATAGCCACCATCTCATCGAAACATTGGGACACCTTAGCCTCTATCAGTTTGGCAGTCAGTTTGAGGATGGTACGCCGTGGAGAAGAGTAGCTTGATTCCGAGCTTGGCGCATAGGGTCTTCCAAAAGTAGCTAAGGAACTTGACGTCACGGTCCGAGACGATGGTTTTTGGCACACCATGGAGACGCAAAATTTCCCTACAAAAGAGATTAGCAACATGTGAAGCATCGTCTATCTTGTGGCAAGGAATAAAATGTGCCATTTTTGAGAAACGGTCCACAACGACAAATATGGAATCTTTCCCATTTCGAGTTCTAGGCAAACCAAGTACAAAGTCCATGCTAATGTCTTCCCATGGTTGGTATGGAATTGGTAAAGGCATATAGAGACCATGAGATTGAGCTTTGGACTTACCTTTGCGACATGTAGAACACCGGTTGGTGAAGCGATTGACGTCCCGAAACATCTTTGGCCAAAAATAGCTCTTCGAGAGTGTGGCGAACTTCTTGTCGCATCCGAAGTGTCCCATTAAGCCTCCTCCATGTGATTCCTGCAAAAGCAACAAACGAAGAGACGACTCGGGGATGCAAATGTTTGTTAGCTCTCATAAGATAGCCGTCTTTGATGTAATAGCGTTTCCAAGATGTATTCGACAAACACTTGGCATAAGGAGTAGCAAAAGTTGCATCATGCTCATACAAGTCTTTGATATGCTCGAAGCCAATGACATCTAACTCAAGTTGCGTGACAAGCATGCATATGCGGGAAAGAGAATCCGCTACTATGTTTTCTTTACCCTTGATGTACTTGATGACATAGGGAAAAGACTCAATAAATTCACTCCATTTAGCACGACGCTTGTTCAACTTAGTTTGTCCCTTAAGATACTTGAGAGTCTCATGATCGGTATGAATGATAAACTCATGGGGACGAAGGTAATGTTCCCATTCATGCAAAACGCGGACTAAAGCATATAGCTCTTTTTCATAGATGAGATAATTGAGTTGCGCTCCGAAAAGTTTCTCACTAAAGTAAGCTATGAGGCACTTCTCTTGCGTTAACACACCTCCTATGCCATTACCACTAGCATCACAATGAATTTCAAAAGGCTTGTCGAAGTTTGGTAAAGCAAGCACGGGGGCATGAGTAAGAAAATTCTTAAGCTCATTGAATGCGGTATCTAGGGATGGTCCCCAAACAAAAGGAGCATTCTTCTTGCTCAAAGCATGCAAAGGCGAAGCAATGGTGCTAAAATCCTTCACAAAGCGACGATAGAAACCCGCAAGGCCAAGAAAACTACGCACTTGATGAAAGTTGGTTGGTTGCGGCCAAGTCTTAATAGCATTAATCTTGGACTCATCAACATGAACACCCTTAGAAGAAACAACAAAACCCAAGAAAACGAGCTTGTCAACACCAAAAAGGCATTTCTCCATATTAGCATAGAGGCGCTCTTTTCTAAGAGTTTGCAAAATGGTGCGGACATGGGTGACATGCTCTTTGATAGATTTGCTAAACACAAGAATATCATAAAAGTAGACCACAACAAATATACCAATGTAAGGGCGAAAGACATGATTCATGAGGCGCATAAAAGTGCCCGGTGCTTCTGAAAGACCCATAGGCATGACTAACCACTCATACAAACCAAACTTGGTTTTGAAGGCGGTTTTCCATTCATCACCCTCTTGTATGCGGATTTGATAGTAACCACTTTTAAGATCAATTTTGGAAAATATAGTGGCACCGCTAAGCTCATCGAGCATATCATCTAGGCGTGGAATGGGATACCTATAGCGAACGGTGATAGCATTGATAGGTCTACAATCGGAGCACATGCAAAAACTACCATCACGTTTTGGCACAAGAATGACCGGAACGACACAAGGGCTCAAACTTTCACGCACATGTCCGTGGTCTATGAGATGCTTTACTTGCCTTTGTATTTCTTTTGTTTCATCGGGGTTGAAACGACATGGAGCTTTGTTCGGAAGAGGTGCTCCAAGGATGAGGTCGATTCGGTGCTCAATGCCTCATAGAGGAGTAGACCCGGAGGTAGCTCATCAGGAAAAACATCTTGAAATTCCTGCAAAAGAGAAGACAACACTAGAGGAAGAGTGTGAGAAGTGTTAGTTTGTGATGCATTGTCCTTGCACACGAGGACGTAGTGTAGGACACTAGATGGGTTCTCACACACTTCTCTCATCTCACGTTTGGTGGCAAATAGAACTAGATTCTTGTTTTCGCTCATCATGGAGGCACTCAATTTTGGCTTGTGGCGCTCACTCTCGTTTTGGTGGCTCGCTCTCTCACTATGATCTCCACGATGAGTGGCTTGCTTGTCGGCGATCACTTGACTTGGCGACATTGGACGGAGGACGTACTCCTTGCCCTTCATCTTGAAGATGTAGTGGTTCGTTCGGCCGTTGTGTACGACTCCTCTGTCGAATTGCCATGGCCGTCCAAGGAGAAGATGACAATGTTGGGGATCGTAGCAGAAATTTAAAATTTTCTACGCATCACCAAGATCAATCTATGGAGTAATCTAGCAACGAGGGGAAGGAGAGTGCATCTACATACCCTTGTAGATCACTAAGCAGAAGCATTCATGTGAACGGGGTTGATGGAGTCGTACTCGTCGTGATCCAAATCACCGATGATCCTAGCGCCGAACGGACAACACCTCCGTGTTCAACACACGTACGGAACGGAGACGTCTCCCATGCCTTGATCCAGCAAGGAGGAGGGAGAGGTTGAGGAAGAGAGTCCAACAGCAGCACGACGGCGTGGTGGTGATGGAGTGGCAGTTCTCCGGCAGGGCTTCGCCAAGCTCACGCGGAGGAGGAGAGGTATTGGAGGGGAGGGGTTGTGCCAGGTTCAAGGGTGTGGCCGCCCTCCCACCCCTCCACTATTTATAGGTGGGGAGAGAGGGGGTCGGCCCCCCTAGATCCCATCTAGGGTTGGGGGCGGCGGCCAAGGGGGGGGAGGAGTGCCTCCCAAGTCAAGTGGAGGCCCTCCCCCTTAGGGTTTCCCCTCTCTCATGCGCATGGGCCTTGGGGGGGCTGGTGCCCTTGGCCCATTAAGGTTAGGGCGCCCCCCTACAGCCCATGCTGCTGTATTGGACGTGGTGGAACATTTTCCGGACCTCCGGACCCCTTCGGAATCCTCCGGAACCTTCCGGAAGCTTCCCGGTACAATATCGGAAAAAACCAAACTTTTCCCGGAACCCGAACAACAACTTTCCATATATAAATCTTTACCTCCGGACCATTCCGGAACTCCTCGTGACATCGGCGATCTCATCCGGGACTCCGAACAACATTCGGTAATCACATACAAGTCTTCCTAATAACCCTAGTGTCATCGAACCTTAAGTGTGTGGACCCTGCGGGTTCGGGAACCATGCAGACATGACCGAGACAACTCTCCGACCAATAACCAACAGTGGGATCTGGATACCCATGTTGGCTCCCACATGTTCCACGATGATCTCATTGGATGAACCACGATGTCAAGGATTCAATCAATCCCGTATTCAATTCCCTTTGTCCAGCGGTATTGTACTTGCCCGAGATTCGATCGTCGGTATCCCGATACCTTGTTCAATCTCGTTACCGGCAAGTCTCTTTACTCGTTCCATAACACATCATCCCGTGATCAACTCCTTGGTCACATTGTGCACATTATGATGATGTCCTACCGAGTGGGCCCAGAGATACCTCTCTGTTACACGGAGTGACAAATCCCAGTCTCGATTCGTGCCAGCCCAACAGACACTTTCAGAGATACCAGTAGTGAACCTTTATAGCCACCCAGTTACGTTTGTGAGATTTGGCGCACCCAAAGCACTACTACGGTATCCGGGAGTTGCACAATCTCATGGTCTAAGGAAATGATACTTGACATTAGAAAAGCTTTAGCATATGAACTACACGATCTTTATGCTAGGCTTATGATGAGGACATCAATACCATTGTTACACCCACAGCCCCTACTGTTACATATACTGGACCAATTACTAGAGCTCGCCCATGCCAATTAAATTACCAGGTACTTTCATTTCTTGGTAATGATTCTAATGTTCATGAGATTATGATGCTGCCTAAATTGGATACATTTGTTGATAGAGGCTAAGGTGTCCCGATGTTTCGATGAGATGGTGGCTATCGTTTTCTGTGGGAGTCGACCTTGACGATCTGACTACGAACGTGCGAGACGTCGCGCCTTAGCAATCGCTAAACCAACTTCCGAGGGTTATTGACCACGTCGGAGCACGATCAACCTGACCACGAGGGTTTGTTTCCTGCGAGCAAACGAAGAACAAGCAAGAAACTGAGATTGCAATCGGGATATTGCGAATATAAGATGAAAGCTTTATTGATCAAGGTGGGGTTCTGTGACGTCTTGGTCTAGTCGTTGGACACAAACGAAGTACGCGAAGTTGCAGCTATGGCGAACTTTTAATCTAAACAAAACCCAAAGTCTAAACGACGCCCTAAGGGTTGTATATATGGAGGAAGAGGGGGGAATTTCGTGGCCCTTGAGGGTGGGGTCCGAAACCAACCCTAACTCTTGTTTCCCCACACATACGGACTCTAAAAATAGCCTATACTTAAGTATTTCGAAATTACATGGGCCTGGCCCATTAATAAGGTGACGCAACACCTAGAATAGCCTATGGACGAATATTATGAAGTGGCATCTTGTATATTTCGTCCAAGGCTTCATGCACTCCTTATGGCGGCTTCAAAGTCCTGAAATCATCACTTGTAACTCCGTTCTTGATCCCCTTGCGCATGCCATCAACTCCATGCGTGTTCTTGCTCCAATGTTCATCCTTCTCCAAGCTAGGCCCTTCATTTGTAAGCAAAACAAATGTATCCAATTTAGGCAGCATCATAATCTCATGAACATTAGAATCATTACCAAGAAACGAAAGTACCTGGTAATTTAATTGGCGTGCGCGAGCTCTAGTAATTGGTCCAGTATATGTAACAGTAGGGGCTGTGGGTGTAACAATGGTATTGATGTCCTCATCATCCTCCCCTTCTTGAAATGAAGTTATCCTCAACGGAGCGCATCTTCCTCACCCAAATAAGGCTTCAAATCTGCAATGTTAAAAGTGGGACTAACCCCAAAATCTACAGGTAGCTCAAGTTTATATGCATTATCATTTATTTTCTCTAACACCTTAAAAGGACCATCAGCACGTGGCATTAGCTTTGATTTGCGCAGATTAGGAAATCTATCTTTACGCAAATGTAACCAAACAAGATCTCCAGGCGCAAACACAACATGTTTTCTACCCTTATCTCCAGCAAGTTTATATTTAGCATTCATACGCTCAATGTTTTCCTTAGTTAACTCATGCATTTTTACAATCAATTTAGAACGTTCTTTAGCATCAAAATTAACCTTCTCTGAAGATGGAAGAGGCAACAAATCAATAGGTGCACGAGGTAGGAAACCATACACAATTTCAAAAGGGCACATCTTAGTAGTAGAATGCAATGAACGATTATAAGCAAATTCAATATGAGGCAAGCATTCTTCCCACATTTTCTTGTTATTCTTCAAAACAGCCCTAAGCATAGTAGACAATGTTCTATTGACTACTTCAGTTTGTCCATCAGTTTGGGGGTGACAAGTAGTACTAAAAAGCAGCTTACTCCCCAACTTAGCCCATAAACATCTCCAAAAGTGGCTAAGAAATTTAGTATCATGATCTGAAACAATAGTATTTGGCACACCATGTAAGCGAATAATTTCACGAAAGAACAAATCAGCAACATTAACAGCATCATCGCTTTTATGACATGGTATAAAGTGTGCCATTTTCGAGAACCTATCCACGACAACAAATATGCTATCCCTCCCCTTCTTTGTTCGAGGTAAACCTAAAACAAAGTCCATAGATATATCCTCCCAAGGAACACTAGGTACAGGCAAAGGCATATATAAACCATGAGGATTGAGTCGTGACTTAGCTCTTTGACATGTAGTGCAGCGAGCAACAAAACGCTCAACATCCCATCTCATCTTTGGCCAAAAGAAATGTGTAGCAAGTATATCCTCCGTCTTCTTGACGCCAAAGTGTCCCATTAATCCTCCTCCATGCGCCTCCTGCAACAACAAAAGACGAACGGAGCTAGCTGGAATGCATAGCTTGTTAGCACGAAACACAAATCCATCGTTAAGAATGAACTTGTTCCAAGTTCTCCCTTCCTTACAATTCTGCAATACATCTTTAAATTCAGCATCATGAACATATTGATCTTTGATGGTCTCCAAACCAAATATTTTAAAGTCAAGTTGTGAAAGCATAGTATAACGACGAGACAAGGCATCAACAATAACATTTTCTTTACCCTTCTTGTGTTTAATGACATAAGGGAAAGTCTCAATGAATTCAACCCACTTAGCATGTCTACGGTTCAGTTTTGCTTGACTTTTAATGTGTTTCAAAGATTCATGATCAGAATGTATAACAAATTCCTTGGGCCATAAATAATGTTGCCATGTTTCTAAGGTCCGAACAAGAGCATATAATTCTTTATCATAAGTAGAATAGTTCAGACTAGGCCCACTCAATTTTTCAGAAAAGTATGCAACAGGTTTTCCATCTTGTAATAACACACCTCCTAATCCAATTTCACTAGCATCACATTCAAGCTCAAAAGTCTTATTGAAATTAGGAAGTTGGAGTAAAGGAGCATGTGTCAACTTATCTTTCAATACCGTGAAAGCTTCTTCCTGTGCGGTACCCCAAACAAAAGGCACATCCTTCTTTGTAAGCTCGTTGAGAGGTGCAGCAATGGTGCCGAAATCTCTCACAAAACGCCTATAGAAACCAGTGAGGCCAAGGAAACTCCTCACTTGTGTGACCGTTTTGGGCTGCGGCCAACTCTCAATAGCTTCAATCTTGGCTTTATCAACTTCAATTCCCTATGGAGTAACAACATAGCCAAGAAAAGATACTCGGTCGGTGCAAAAGGTGCACTTTCCAAGGTTTCCAAACAAACATGCATCACGTAGAGCAATAAAAACAGCACGTAAATGTTCCAAATGTTCCTCCAAAGATTTGCTATAAATCAATATGTCATCAAAGTAAACTACCACAAATCGTCCAATGAAAGCACGTAAAACTTCGTTCATTAACCTCATGAAAGTACTAGGTGCATTAGTTAACCCAAAAGGCATGACTAACCACTCATATAATCCGAACTTAGTTTTAAATGCTGTTTTCCATTCATCACCCAATTTCATACGAATTTGATGGTATCCACTACGCAAATCAACTTTGGAGAATATTGTAGAGCCACTCAATTCATCAAGCATATCATCTAGCCTAGGAATAGGATGACGATAACGAATAGTAATATTATTAATGCCTCTACAATCAACGCACATACGTGACGTACCATCCTTTTTCGGCACTAAAATGATAGGAACAGCACAAGGACTAAGGGATTTGCGTATATAACCTTTGTCGAGCAGTTCTTGTACTTGACGCATAATCTCCTTCGTCTCCTCTGGATTGGTACGGTATGGTGCACGGTTGGGTAGCGAAGCACCGGGAATTAAGTCAATTTGATGCTCAATCCCTCGAATAGGTGGTAATCCCGGTGGCACGTCTTGTGGAAAGACGTCAGCAAACTCCTGCAAAATGTTAGTGACAGCAGGGGGCAAAGAGGAAGGCACGTCCTCGAATGAAAATAATGCCTCTTTGCACACAAAAGCATAGCAAACAGATTTGCTAAAATCTAGCTCATCAATATCAGATTTGGTGGCAAGTAAACATGCACTTTTCAATTTAATTTCAGAAACAACAGTAGATGGTTTATTATTAGGCTTCATTTGGTGCTCAAATTCTTTTGCCACAATCTGATTTTCACTCTTATTTGTCTCCTGTTTTGCTTTATTAGCTCTATTAATATCATGCGTTGTAATTCTTCACATGAACATTCAAGATGGATAAATATTATCATTATACATGACATCCGCATACATGAACCAAATGTGAGCCTATCCTACGGGAGTATCATGGTCATGCGTTGCAATTCTTCACGGAATGTTCAAGATGGATAAATATCATCACTTGTGAACATTTGCATCACACATGCCCTTTTGCTAGTTAAAAGAAAAGAATGCATTGGTTTGCATGGTGGAAGATGTGTGTTCCAAAGGAACATGGAGGTATGAGTTTTGGTGATGTTCACATATTCAACTTGGCATTACTAGCGAAAGAGTGTTGGAGATTGATGGAACATAATGATTCACTATGTGCGTGAGTGTTAGAGCTAGATACTATGCAAACGGAGATATACTTAACTGTGTGCTGAAGAAAGGATTATCATATGTACGGAGAAGCATTTGGGCAGGAATCCAAACGTTTAAGAAAGGTTGCATATGGAGAGTAGGAGATGGTGCTAAGATAGACATATGGACAGATTGTTGGATCCCAAGCAGTTCGTCAAGGAAAGTAGTAACTGTGAGGGATAACCAAGTCTTGTCAAGAGTTATTAATCTCATTGATCCTGCTACGGGTGAGTGGGACGAGAAACTAGTTCAGGATACCCTTTGGAATATTGATGCAGAACGTGTACTGCAAATCCCTTTGCATCATCAATCAACATAGGACTATGTTGCATGTTAGATCAGCCTACTATAGACAGTGGGAAGACACATATGGCCGAACCACTAATGAAAATCAACAAGGTGGCTCTCGGCCACATCCGGTATGGAACAAAATTTGGAGTTTGAAGCTTCCGGGAAAAATTAAAATTTTCCTATGGAGATGTCTACACAAGGCAATGCCTTGTTTATGTGTTCTGGCTAATCGTCATATCAGCAATGTATCATAATGTCCAGTTTGTGCAGAGGGAGCAGAGGTTATCAAGCATGCACTCGTCACTTGCTCTCGAGCTCGGGCGGTATGGACTGCATTAGGGATCTGGCATATCATTCCGGGTGGATCCCTGGTTGATTGTGGGGGGCTTGGGGTGTTGGAATTCCTCATGTGTGATTGCTCATCACAGCAGGCGTACAATGGCCTGGTTGAACTCCCGGAACTGATAGCTATAGCTAGCTGGGGTTTTTCGAAAGAAAGTTCGAGCTTTATTCATTAGAAATAATCATTACATCGTTTATGAGGATTGGTACAATTGCATTATGTGGTTCCTCAAACCAATCAGAAATGAATGAAGATCTAGCCAACTTGGCAAGTTCATGAGCAACTTTATTTGCTTCTCTATTACAATGCTCGAATCTAGAAATAGGAAAATCGCAAGCTAAGTGAAAACAGTCATCAAAAATTGCAGCTGCTGCCCCCGACGATCGTCCTCCTTCGTCCATGGTCTCGATCACCTCCATATTATCTGAGTTAATAATTATGCGATTACAACCCATCCTTTGTGCAAGCGATAGGCCAAATTTTAACGCCAAAGCTTCAGCCATCAACACATCTACACACCAGTCAATCTTACCATTTCCCCCACCGATGAACCTACCTTTGTCATCTCTTAAGACAGCCCCGATCGTACCCCTGAGAAGGTCGTGGTCAAAAGAAGCATCAACGTTAAGTTTAACAAATCCCGTCGGGGGGTTAGACCATCCTCCTCTTTTCATGGAAGCCTTCGGCGAGGAGGCATTAACAAAATTGGCAGCGAGAGCGCGTATCCCCATGGATATCTGTTGTGCATTCTGAGTAGTCTCATTGTGTACCAATTTGTGCCTTTCCCACCACAAGTACCAGGCTGATATGGCAATCATGTCACGCACATTACGAGTGCCCATAATACATAGTTCCTGATCTGGTAATGAAAGTAAATATTCCAAGATTGCCTCACCCGCATAGTCTATTTTACAAGCTCTGTCGATAATATCGTCCATCCCTAGTCTTCTCCAGATTTCTTTTGCTCTGTCACATAGAAACAATAAATGTTTTGTGTCTTCTGGCCCAGATGAGCAGGCAGGACACTTAGGCGAGACTTTCACATGTCTATTAGCTAAGTTAACACGACACGGAATAGTGTCGTGAAGTGTACGCCAAATAAATATTTTAACCTTTGCTGGACAAGCAAGTTGCCAAATCCTCGCCCAAATAGGATTGACCGTGGTACGTCCCATCCCATTGGTATGTCGTAACTTGTTCCCATATTGGTGGTCCCATTCCATAAAATAAGCAGACCGAACCGAAAAATCCCATTTTTTGTGAAATTCCAAGCTACGAAATCTGGCATATCATGTTGCGATATCGGGATCGTAAGCACTCGCTGAACATCAATAGGCCATAGAGTCTGTCTGAGAAGATTTTCGTCCCAACTATTTAGGATTGGATCAATCAAATCTGCTACCTTTCGTAACAACTGGCCTTCTTTAGGGGTAACAATTTTACGGTTTGCACAATTTGGAATCCATGTGTCCTCCCAAATATCAATATTCTGCCCATTTCCCACTCGCCAAATATGACCACGCTTCAGGGAGCTCACACCCGCCATAATACTTTGCCAAGTGAAGGAAGATCCCTTCTTCATGTCAGTGTTCAACAAGTCACCGTCAGGATAGTATTTGACTCTCAAAATAGTAGCACATAAAGAATCCGGATTCTCGAGAAGACTCCAAGCCTGTTTAGCAAGCATAGCCAAATTGAAACAATGGATATCCCGAAAACCCATTCCTCCTTGGTTCTTGGGTACACACATTTTCCACCAAGCCATCCAATGCATCCTCCTTTGGTTGTCCTCATCTCCCCACCAGAAATGCGCCATCGCGTCAATAATTCATTTGCAAATTTTTTTAGGAATTTTAAAGACCGACATTGCATAGGTGGGGAGACCATGCAAACACCTCAGAGATCAGCGTCGCCGATTCACGCCTTGGCTTTGAATTTCACTCGAGCGGCCGGGAAAACAACTCAAACACCTAAAAGGAATTCTTGGCCCGTTATTTTGGCCACACATCAAGTGCTAAATGTTGACGCTTCTTTTAGCGAGGAACTTCATTCGGGTTCATGTGGAGCTGTAGTTCGGGATAACAATGGTAATTTCATCACAACTTCCACTTCTCGCATTGAGCATGTGGTTGATGTTGTAGCAGCGAAAGCGGCAGCATTGCTTGAAGACATGAAGCTTGTCCAAAGTTTAGTAATTAACAATATCATGGTAAGGATGGATAACATCATTGTGGTCGATGCTATACGCCTTAATGAGGGATATTCTATGGTGGCGGCTCCAATTATAGATAATTGCAGAGAGATGTTGAGAGATTTCGGGAAGGTTACTATCGAGCATTGTAATATAGTCTAATGTAGTTGCTCGTGAGCTAGCTGAGTGGGGGCATGCGAACAATCCTTCTCTGTGTATTGATGCACCCCGGTGTTTATTGCTAAATCATTAGCAGACAATCTAAGCATTATTTAGTACTTCCTCTCTCTCAGTTTACAAGGCATGCGCGTATTCCTAGATCGTCAATTTGATCTACCTAATACAAGTTATATATTACAAAAAATATACCAATATAAACTTTAGATGTTCTATTTTCAAACGGTGTAATTTTTGTGTTATATAATTTATATTAGTGTGATAAAATTGGCAATCTAGGTATACACGTGGGACTTGTAAACTGAAACGGAGGAGGTATTATTTAATAATTAATAAAGCTAGCCATGAAGGCTTTCCCTTAAAAAAAAGGGGTGCGGGTGGGGGTATGGGCGTGTGACCTGTGTTAAGTATCAATTATCAGCGCTCTACGCAGGTCTTGCAACCTTTAAAGAAAACACTTTTTTACGCAACAGCATTTATTAGTTACTCAATTTTCAAGGAGACAAGTGACACAACTAATGCTCTTGGATCAAGTACGCCAGGTTTTTTAGTAAGAGTTCACAGCACAGCAGCCGACAGGTGGAAATGTCTCAGTCGCATCGTCACAGTTGAGACAGATTGACAAAGACCGCGCCTTACGAGAGAACCATAGAATCTGGTGTAATTTCCCATGTTTCCCATGTCATCAATGAAGCATACAGCATCAACGATCCAAACATGATGGTTATTCATTCATATAAATACAGATCTGCTTACTCCATCGCTGCACCTCAGAAGCAAATACAAACTAGGAAGTGCGGTTTCCATGTCAGAAGCAAATACAACTAGATTCAGCACAAGAAATCGATTGGAAGAACAGGTTTCATGTCAGCCCTGGCTCCCTAATAAATGCAGCCATGCAATATATTGGCGGTGCTGCATATGTACAAGACAACAATGGCCTTTTCTGTTTCAAATCTGGACTATTTACTAGAGTCCATTAAGAAGACCAGAATCCTTCATACTATGCGATGAGGCTGCTCTAGATGCGCTTGAGAGTTGGGCAAACAGCCTGTAGCCTGCCAAAATCCAGCGTGTTTATCTGTTGAGAAATAAAAGGGGCTACTTAGAACAAGGAAATTCATACACATGATTAGACTAGTAGTGCACAGCAAATATTAAAGCTTACTTGTGGACAAGAGTGCACATTGAGGATCTCCAATGCACCGCAAAAGGATAGTGCAGATTTCAGTTCATCCTCTTGCAACATTGTGCATGCCTATAAGTCATATTGGAAGAATAAAGTATATTTAATAATACTAGATGAAGCACAGACATGACATGTTTAGCCTATCTGTTACAATTATCAATATTTCAAAGTTTTGCGCCATATAAATAGTTTGTTTAGACAGAAGCTTGTCTAAGCCTACGAGGTCCATTTACAAATTTTAAGTATTTGACCGAGGAAGAAAGGAGGGGCTAATCATTACTTAGCACAGTATGAGATACAACATACATAAATGCTACTTTTAAGTTGTAGATACATTCACATCCTGGGTAAGATGACTAATAATGATGGCATCGGCTGTAAGGAATTAGCAAGTGTAGAAAAGTATCAGGACCTCCTCATTCATGTCACCAGAGGATAATCTACAGGTCTGTTAATTATTGTAAAAGATAAATAAATTAGATACTTTTTTTGTTACTGCAAACTCATACTCTGAAATTAACAGTAAAACCATTTACACCTTATTACAACATAAAGGCTAAAAGGCGATCATCGAAAAGAATGGGTAAAAATGAAGAATAACAGATAATTTGGTATAATCATGCTTTCAAGAATTAGAACAAACACCATCAATACAATCAACAGAAGCAGCATTAAATTTAATCCCTGAATTTCCTATACACTAAGAGATCATACATGCTCGCAATAAGTTCAGGTGAGAGTTGCATTAAGAAAAGTACCAAAAGTTGGAGGTTAGCCAATCTTGGGCAATCAAGCTTCAGAATCTCCAGTGAGTTACAATTGCTGCAAAAAAAAAATAGAATAGTATAAAGTGTAAGAGCAAAAGATGTTGAAAAGACAAACTTAGGACAGTACAAAAATTGACGTTAGCATCACCTCAAATTTAAATTGTAAAGATTGGAGCACTTCAAATCTACTTCCTTCAAGTTTGCAGACAAATTAAGGTTGATCTTAGACAAATTCAGATAGTTGGCCGTTGAAGGAATAACAACTTTCTTAATATTTGGACAACCAGTACAGTTGAGAACTTCAAGCTGACAATCCGAACTCTCCCTGATCTCTTTGGTCTTGTCTGGTGCAGAATCAGGGGGGAAAGCATCAACTGGCATGTCACCGGACCGGCAATAGTCTGATCCACATACCAATTCATGCAAGTTCGTACATCCGTTTAAGTTCACATTAACCAAATTTGTACAACACGCAAGAAGCTCTTTTATTGCAGTCTGCCCAATGGACGAGTAGGACAGATCTAGCTCAACGAGCATCGGTAGAGCACCCTCTCTGTAGAGTGGTTCCAGAGATGAATCACTGAGATACTTGCAAGCTGAAAGTTTCAAGACCTGCCCCCCCCCCCCCACCCCCAAAAAAAAAAAGATACGGTAAGAACAGAGTAATTTCATTTTACCATGACATATTACATATCTACTCGTCCATGTACCATTATGGTAACAGCATCACATATTAGAAAACCCTAAATGCTGGACCAGTTCACAAGAAGATAGAATAGAAATGAATTGCCATGACTCCTACTAATAAATGTTGCAGAGAATACACTCATCACACCATCTTCCCTATGGTACCACATAGATGGGGAACAATTTCTTGATGTACAATATAACAACATATCGACGAAAGAATGAACATATGGCATATGGTGTGATGTCTTAATATACAAGTATTACAAAGAATGGCGTCAATTGCCGTGTGTATAACATTAGCAAGTCCAGTTCAATAAGATTTTGCATTTGCCATATGCTGCATGACAACAAAAAAATATTTTAAAAAGAAACCCGAATCAGGTACCTTCAACTGCAGACAACTGTCAAAAACCGGCTTCAAGTTCATCAAAAATGTATATGATAGGTCAAGCAAGGCCAGCTTCTGAAGGCAATGCAGAGAAGACAATCCACGGACGTCAATGGATAAACATGAAGACAATATAAGATGTTCAATAAGAGGACATGCTTCTGCTGTTTGGGACAGCGAATCATCCATAAGCTGTCTGAACACAAAATAGTACAGAAACCATTAATACCAGCAAATAATGTTTAGCAGTTTGCTTTAATTAGAAAATGTTCAGGAGAAATTCAGAAGCACGGTACAACCTGCAGAAAGAGGCATCTAAAGATATCAAGCAAGGACAATTAATTGAAGCCTCAGAAAGGACACCACAGCCCTTCAGCTCCAATATAGACATATTTGGGGCCTCTATGCGTAGAACACTCAACTTTGGACAAATTCCAAGGTTTAGGGATTCAAGACCAACCTAGAAAATAAGTAAGTATCAGAACATAGAGATATATTTATTTAGCTAGGTAATAATTAAAAAGAGAAGCTCGTTTTTCCAATTGTCTACAATGGTTTGCTTCAACATTTATTTCACAAATATATCTTTCCACAAAAATCGAACAGACAAAACCACCCTCTGAAGCATCAGTAACCACCCGCCTATGTAGCGAAATAACAAATCAAACAGCCTCTGCAAGGTTCCTCACAAGGGTAAACAGGCAAATGAAATTATAAGCTCAGCAAAACAACTGTGCACCTAAAGCACCAATACACCAACATGGGGCAGTGTCCAAACAGCCTCTGCAAGCTCCTCACACGGTTAAACTGACAAATAAAATTATAAGTTCAATAATAATAATAACTGCAACTCCGAAGCTCCAATACGGTGACATGGAGGTAGTGTCCTCGTCATGCGCATCCCCAAGTATCCCGCTTTTTGTTGAAAATTATTAAGCAGAATAAGAAATATGGCTGGGATGCACATGGGATACGTTCAGATCAGGCAAGGACCAGTACGAAGCTAATCCTAGGCTAAAAGGTATCCTGCCAGGCAGCCAGCCGTCACTCATTGCCCCAGTGTCCCCCCCCCCCCCCCCCCCCTCCAAAAAAAAAACAACCATGTTGGCATCTCTCCTGAGCTTGTCTGCCCACCTCCCCCAGTGTGGCCTGCATATTCTTGCTTGCTGGAATCCTCCACATCTAGTCGCACCGTGCCAACCCCACCACTCCAGCGTTCTGCTCAAGAGGGCATGCCTTGCACGGCACTGCCACAGTGCCTCCACTCCAGCGACCATGCTGCCACCTCTACTCGTTACCCCCCTCACATCCTAATCTCTCCCCTGCCCCCTCCCTCTCATGCTGCTGCCAATGCTGGCTTGCTGCTTTCTAGCTGGTTTTCTTCTTTGCTGAGTTGCTATCATTGCTGAGGTGCTGATGCAATTGCTAGAGACTTAAGGGACTCGTATGGCCAGCGGTAGCTAGTATCTACCGGCAGATGGCAATGTTGGCGTTGAGAACATGATGTGGGAATATTTTGCAAGCTCCAAAGAGGCAAAGACCATGGATGAGGAATTAAGGATCATTTATCAATGAAAAGGAGAGCCAGACAACAAACGGGCAATAGTTTGATCTCATGTCTTCAAATTATATTTTAGCTTTATACATGCTGCATATTTATACCACCGCTGTCAAGTTTTTCAAGCTGTGGTACATGGGGACAACTGCAAACAGAAATGGAGTAGACATCTTGATCAACAAGAGCCTCAAGTATGGAGCAGTAGACGTCAAGAGGCATGGGGAGTTGGGAACCGGTTTATCCTGGTCAAACTGGTAGGGGACTTAGTTCTCAATGTTATAAGCGTGTATGCCCCTCAAGTAGGCCACAATGAGAACACCAAGAGTTCTGGAAAGGCCTGGAGGACATGGTTAGGAGTGTACCTATTGGCGAGAAGCTCTTCATAGAAGGAGACCTCATGGCCATGTGGGTACATCTAACACAGGTTTTGAAGGGGTGCATGGGGGCTTTAACTATGGCATCAAGAATCAAGGATAAGATGCCTTAAGCTTGGCTCTAGCCTACGACATCATCGTAGCTAACACCCTCTTTAAAAAGAGAATCGAATCTAATGACTTGTAGTTGTCAACACTCTAGCCAGATTGATTTCATCCTCTCAAGAAGAGAAGACAGGCATGCTTGCCTAGATTGTAAGGTGATACCTGGGGAGTTTGTGTCCATGTGTGAGAGTTTTCTGAGTTGTCGACCGCATTGGGGCTTGTTCAAGCACATATTCACATGTCGCTCTCAAACCGTGAAGAAGGCGAGTCCAGGCGACGAAAGAACCCGAGTGGTCCAAATGTGTGGAGGCCTGGGGATCCAAGTGAGGAACAAGAGCACCTTCCCAGCCATGACGTTTCCCGAGTCGGTCAGAGGCTGGCAGTCGACCTGGTTCTACTGCCAGGATGAGTCGACGCCGGGGCAGTCGAGTGGACTTCCTCAATTTATCATGGACCGAGTGAACAAACCCTCCTCTCTGAAGTTGATTCCGGAGGAGAAAGCTGACGTGAAGATGCTGATGGAGCGAGTAGTTCAGTTGGTTCGGGAGGGAGTGACGGGTATGGATCTCCTGAAAGTTTTCCTTAGGCGCCGAATCCAGCCTCTTCAGTTCCGGAGCCATTGCATGTGGTTGTACTGTGGGACTGAGGACGTGACTCGGGTCAACCCAGAAACAGTCGACGATGCCACTCTGGAAAGGTGGATGGCCGCTGTTACTGGGAACAAGGATAACCCTCGCGGAGCCAGAAGGATTCCTCCACTCGACTGCCACAGTGACCCAAACAAGGTATGTCTGCTCCACTTCCCATTGTATTTTTGTCGTATTTATTTCTGTTTTCTCTGCTGATCGGTCGACTGATCTTTGTCTTGTTGTCCCTCAGGCCCTCACTGAACTGTACTCGATGCCCAACGGAGCGCAAGCTCCGACTGAGGAGGGCGAAGCGAGCGGGGGCGAGAGCCAGGAGGAGGAGTGGGACTCGGACGCCGCCGAGGCCGATGATGATGACGATGACGATGATGATGATGACGATGAGAACGGGGAAGAGGAGGAGGAGGAGGAGGTCGCACCACCGCGCTCGGAAAGGCGGTCGAAACTTGTCCATGACCCTGCGACTGAACGCGGCGAGGGGGTCGCGACTGTTACTCAGTCGACCAAACGCCCCCGGACCACCTCTCCGGCGCCGACTGAAAAGGCGCCGAAGCAGCCCAGGGCGGCCCCGTCAAAGCCGACCAAGCACCTGCCGAAGATGAAGGTGTCCATCCCCACCACATCAGGGTAATCATATTGCTCACATCTTCTTGTTTTGTGTGAACTTTATCTCTGGTTGGC
Source organism: Triticum aestivum (assembly GCF_018294505.1). NCBI lineage: Eukaryota > Viridiplantae > Streptophyta > Magnoliopsida > Poales > Poaceae > Triticum > Triticum aestivum. The sequence continues at coordinate 215,909,656 of NC_057794.1, read as the reverse complement.
GCTGGAGTTAGTCGACTGACTCTTTGGAGTTGCAGTGCTGCTACTTCTGAGACCTCAGCCCGGGCTGACGACCATGCGATGGAGGACGCAGCAACCTCAAAACCTGGTATTATACTCTTAACACCGTTTCTAGTCGACTGACTCATGATCTCTAATTCTGATTCTTTTCTGTAGCTCCATCCAATGTTGTTATCACTCTCCCTGATGATGATGAAGACGAGGAACCACTAAAGCACAGAATGAGAAGGAAAGCGTCTGCCAGGAGGGTGCCCCAGGATGTGACGGTGCCTGAGACTCTGGTCGCGGAGGAGGAGAACACCACTCGACACACTGTGTCCTTCGCAGATCCGCTGACGAATGCTCCGCAGCCCTCCCTCTTCACGACGCACCACGTCCCAGAGGACCAAGCTGGCGCCGCGAAGGAGGCGATACGCCAGGCAGGGATCATGATGGAGCAGTTGAAGACCATCCGGGATGCGAGCTAGGCAGCTTACGACGCCAGTTCCGCCCTTCAAAGGAATGTTCATGTCAGTCGACCACCACTTGTTCTGTTAGGATATGCTATCAAAAAACTTTTCTTTCCAGAATTTATAGTAGTCACCCACTGGGTGTGTCGATTTAAACTCCGTGTAAGCGGGGGCACGCTGAGTGCACCCGCTGGGTGTAGTCCCCAAGGCTAAGGTCGACTGCTGGCAGTCGGCCTTAGGCTTTATAATTTCAGTCTCTCCGTCATTCGACTACGGCGAATGGATTTCGCAAACCGGTGGGGGCATGCTGAGTGCACCCACTGGGTGTAGTCCCCGAGACTGTGGTCGACTGCTGGCAGTCGGTTACAGTCTTAAAGAATACATCTTGTTTTTTTTTTTGAGGTCGACTGGTCGACTCTGGTCGACTGGTCAACTCTGTCTTCGACTGGTCGATTAGTGGGGGCACGCTGAGTGCACCCACTGGGTGTAGTCCCCGAGACTACGATCGAATGCTCGTATTCGGCTGTAGTCTTAGAAACGCGTGATTTTTCCTTTTTCACTCGGAAGTGAATTATATTTGACATTTAAGTCGATTGGTTCTTCACAGAACTCCTGTGATCTTGTGGCTCGCTACTCTGAGCTGGAAAACAAGCACATTCAGTTCGAGCTGAATTTGAAGCTGGTTCAGGAGAATCTGACGAAGGCAAAGAAGGAGACCGAAGGTATGTTTGGTGAGACCTTGACGACTGCTTTTTCCCTTTATTTGTTTCAAAATCTGATCTTGCTGTAACTTGCAGATAAGGTGAGGGAGGCCGAACGGAAGAAGGACCTTGAACTAGCTGAGAAGATCAAGCTTGTTGACGAGAAGTTAGCTTCAGTCGCCAAGCTTGAGCAAGAAAATGCCAATCTGAAAGCTGCTCTTGGGAAGAAAAAAGATCTGGAGGCCTTCCTGAATGGTCTTGCCAAGAAGCTGTTTCTTATGCTTGAAGGTAAATCTCTATGCTCGGCGATCATTTCCAACTGTGGTTTTTCCATTCGACCATCGCCTTGACTCGGTGATCGTCCTTGCAGAATTTTGTCAAAACTTTGAAGAAGAAACTAGCCGGCTGGAACCAAACCTTGACCCCGTCAATTCTCCGATGGATGACGAAGTTGCCATGAATGTTTTCCGACTGGAGTCCCGTGTTGCAGCTGTCGTGGACTATCTTGCAAGGCTGAAGGTCGCCACATCTCGCATCGACTCGACGCTCTGGCCCGGGGAGACACTTCAGAACGACCTCGAGTCGCTGATGGCTCGCTTGAACACGATCCCTGGTCGAGTGCAGGAGTGGAAAAAATCCTCGGCTCGGTGCGGTGCAGATGTTGCTCTGTGTCTGGCCCGAGTTCACTGCAAAGATGCGCGAGAAGACAAGCTGGCGGCCCTCCGAGTGGCCAACACCAAGAAACACGACTTCAGGTCCTTTATGGAAACTTTCCTTGCGGCTGCCACTCGGATCGCAGATGGGATTGATCTTGATGAGTTTGTTGCACCTTCCAGCCCTCCACAGGAGGGGTAAAAAACTTCTTCTAAGCTCGACGCTTTAAATTTGCTTCGGTATGCCGAGTGGAATTGTAACCGATAAACCTTAACGGGCTTAGCGCCTGAGCACTTCCGGTTCCTTTAGGTATCGATCCGAACTTGAATTTGTCGTTTGAATATGATTGCTCTTGGCTCAAAATGTCTTTTGCAGGTTCAAAGCAGGACGCTTACTGCAATCGACTTATTCCTTAATCCACTTAGGTGAGCGCTGGGCTGCAGCTAAGCCCCCGAGTGAGAGGTTTGCTCTTCACTCGGCAGGGTTTTTATATCTTAGGCGAGCACTGGGCTGCAGCTAAGCCCCCGAGTGAGAGGTTTGCTCTTCACTCGGTAGGATTTTTGATAACTTAGGCGAGCACTGGGCTGCAGCTAAGCCTCCGAGTGGAAGTCTGGCTTATCACTCGGTAGGATTTTCATAACTTAGGCGAGTACTTGGACTGCAGCTAAGCCTCCGAGTGAGAGGTTTGCTCTTCACTCGGTAGGATTTTCATAACTTAGGCGAGTACTTGGACTGCAGCTAAGCCTCCGAGTGGAAGTCTGGCTTATCACTCGGCAGGATTTTCATAACTTAGGCGAGTACTTGGACTGCAGCTAAGCCCCCGAGTGGAAGTCTGGCTTATCACTCGGTAGGATTTTCATAACTTAGGCGAGTACTTGGACTGCAGCTAAGCCCCCGAGTGAGAGGTTTGCTCTTCACTCGGTAGGATTTTCGATAACTTAGGCGAAACGGATTCGCAGCTAAGCCTCCGAGTGGGAGTCTAGCTCACCACTCGGTAGGATTTTCGATAACTTAGGCGAAACGGATTCGCAGCTAAGCCTCCGAGTGGGAGTCTGGCTCACCACTCGGTAGGATTTTTTACAAACTTAGGCGAAACGGATTCGCGGCTAAGTCACCCGCTGGGGGAAAATTTAATTGGACAAAATAAAAAGTGACAAAAATTATGGAGGAACTATGACACTATTATTTTGAGGTCCATGAACTACAGAAGTACTTTATTGCAACTCATCCGAGTGATAAAACTTAAGTGTAAAATGGGCGGAGTAGTTCCGCGTTGCAAGCTCGGGGCTCGTCGATATTATGCTCGACGTTGTAGAGACGGTACGCCCCGTTGTGGAGAACTTTGGTGACGATGAAGGGTCCTTCCCAAGAAGGAGCAAGCTTGTGTTGTTTCTTCTGATCCACTCGGAGAACTAAATCTCCTTCTTGGAAGGCTCGACCTCTCACATTTCTGGCGTGGAAACGACGCAAATCTTGTTGGTAGATGGTCGACCGGATCAGAGCCATCTCCCTTTCTTCCTCTAAAAGGTCGACTGCGTCCTACCGCGCTTGTTCAGCTTCTGCTTCGTTGTAGATTTCAACTCGAGGAGCATTGTGGAGAAGATCACTCGGCAAGACTGCTTCAGCTCCGTAGACCAAGAAGAATGGAGTTCTTCCGGTCGACCGATTAGGTGTGGTCCTCAGTCCCCAAAGCACCGAGGGAAGTTCGTCGACCCAAGCTCCAGCTGCATGCTTGAGATCACGCATCAGTCGGGGTTTCAGTCCCTTGAGAATCAGGCCATTGGCTCGTTCTGCTTGTCCATTCGACTGCGGATGAGCGACTGAAGCATAGTCGACTCGTGTGCCTTGAGAGTTACAGAAATCTCTGAATTCCTCCGAGTCAAAATTCGACCCATTATCCGTAATGATGCTGTGCGGGACTCCATATCTGAATATTAGTTCTCTGATGAAGCTAACAGCAGCACCGGCGTCAAGGTTCTTGATTGGTTTAGCCTCGATCCACTTGGTGAACTTGTCGACTGCCACCAGTACATGCGTGAAGCCACTTCGCCCTGTTCTCAAAGGACCGACCATGTCCAACCCCCATACTGCGAAAGGCCAGACGAGTGGAATGGTCTTCAAGGCTGATGCAGGCTTGTGCAATATATTCGAGTAGAACTGACATCCCTCGCACTTATCCACTATCTCCTTTGCCATCTCATTCGCCTTTGGCCAGTAAAATCCGGCTCGGTATGCTTTGGCCACGATGGTCCGAGAGGACGCATGATGGCCACAGGTCCCCGAGTGGATATCATTGAGGATGAGTCGACCTTCTTCTGGTGTTATGCACTTCTGACCAACTCCAGTCGCGCTTTCTCTGTATAATTGTCCTTTGATTACGGTAAAGGCCTTAGATCGACGGACGATCTGTCGAGCCTCTTCCTCATCCTCCGGAAGCTCTTTTCTCAGGATATACGCGATATATGAAACTGTCCAGTCGGGAATGACCACCAAGACCTCCATGATCAAGTCGACCACCGCTGGGACTTCAACCTCAGTCGGATCTGTGGCACTCTTGGGCTGTGGAGCTTCTTCGGTGAAAGGATCTTCTTTGACTGACGGAGTGTGTATATGCTCCAAGAACACACCACTCGGAATGGCTTCTCTCTTGGAACCTATCTTTGCTAGATCATCAGCTGCTTGATTTTTCAGTCGGGGTATATGATGGAGCTCCAACCCCTCGAACTTCTTTTCCAACTTCCTTACTGCACTGCAGTATCCAGTCATGGCTGGGCTTCTCACGTCCCACTCCTTCATCACTTGGTTGACCACTAAATCCGAGTCGCCATAAACCATCAGGCGACGGACGCCGAGTGAAATGGCCATGCGCAACCCATATAAGAGGGCCTCATATTCTGCCTCATTGTTGGAGGAATCAAAGTGAATCTGGAGCACATATCTGAGCTTATCTCCTCTGGGGGAAACCAGGACAACCCCAGCACCGGAACCATTCAACATCTTAGAGCCATCAAAGAACATGGTCCAATGCTCCGAGTGAACTTCAGTCGGCTGCTGCTGTTCAATCCACTCGGCGAGGAAATCTGCTATTGCCTGGGACTTAATGGCTTTCTTTGCCTCAAACTTGATATCAAGGGGAAGAAGTTCAATCGCCCATTTAGCCACTCGACTGGTTGCATCTCTGTTGTGCAAAATCTCTGATAGTGGAGCGTCGCTGACGACTGTGATGGAATGATCAGAGAAATAATGAGCAACCTTCTTTGTGGTCATGTATATTCCATACACAAGCTTCTGATAATGAGGATATCTCTGCTTGGATGGAGTCAAGACTTCAGACAAATAATACACTGGGCGCTGAACTTTGAGAGCTTTTCCTTCTTCTTCCTGCTCGACCGTAAGCACAGTACTGACGACTTGTCCTGTGGCTGCGATATAGAGCAACAGAGGCTCTTTGCTGATTGGAGCAGCAAGCACCGGCTGAGTGGAGAGCAGAGCTTTTAGCTCGGCAAACGCTGCATCAGCTTCTGGAGTCCACTCGAACTTGTCTGCCTTCTTCATCAGTCGGTAAAGAGGCAATGCCTTTTCACCGAGTCATGAGATGAATCGACTTAATGCGGCCAAGCATCCAGTAAGCTTCTGGACATCGTGCACTCGCACAGGGCGTTTCATTCGGAGAATAGTGCCGATCTTCTCTGGATTAGCGTCGATTCCTCGCTCGGAAACGAGAAAACCGAGTAACTTGCCACCAGGAACTCCAAATGTGCACTTTGATGGATTAAGCTTGATATCATACCTTCTGAGGTTGGCAAATGTTTCGGCGAGGTCAGCGAGCAGGTCGGAACCTTTTCGTGACTTGACGACGATATCATCCATATACGCTTCCACATTCCGACTGATTTGAGTGAGTAGACACTTCTGAATCATTCGCATAAATGTGGCTCCGGCATTCTTGAGGCCGAATGGCATGGTGATATAGCAGAAGCACCCGAATGAAGTGATGAAAGCTGTTTTTACCTCGTCGGGTCCGTACAGACGGATCTGGTGGTACCCGGAGTAGGCGTCTAGAAAAGACAATCTCTCGCATCCCGCGGTCGAGTCAACAATTTGATCTATGCGAGGGAGAGGAAAATGATCTTTCGGGCAGGCCCGGTTGATGTGCTTGAAATCAATGCACATTCGGAGCGATTTGTCCTTCTTGGGAACCATGACGACATTAGCGAGCCACTCGGAGTGGTATATCTCTCGGATAAATCCTGCCGCCAACAGTCGAGCCACTTCCTCACCAATGGCTTTTCTCTTCTGGACGGCGGACCGCCGAAGATGTTCTTTGACTGGTTTTGCTGATGAGTCGACTCTTAGGCGATGCTCAGTCAGTCCCTTGGGAACACCTGGCATGTCAGCGGGCTTCCATGCAAAAATGTCCCAGTTCTCACGGAGGAACTGGATGAGCGCTTCTTCCTATTTCGGGTCGAGTGTTGTGGAGATGTGGGTCGGGGCTGCATCGGGGTCGGTCGGGTGAATGTGAACAGGCTTCGTCTCACCGGACGACTGAAATGCAGATTCTGTGGCGGGTTTCTTGGATCGCAGCAAATCACTCGGATCTGCGTTTTGCTTGTATTCTTCAAACTCGACCGCTGTCACCTGGGAATCGGCAATCTTTGAGCCCTTCTGAAAGCACTCTTCTGCCTTTTTCCGATCACCGGTGACAGTGATCACTCCTTTGGGGCCGGGCATCTTCAATTTGAGGTACACGTAACATGGTCGAGCCATGAACCGTGCATAAGCTGGTCTCCTCAAAATGGCATGATATGCACTCTGAAAATCCACGACCTCAAACGTCAACTTCTCTTTGCGAAAATGTTTCGAATCACCAAACACCACGTCCAGAGCTATTTGGCCGAGTGACTCGGCTTTCTTTCCTGGTATAACTCCATGAAAGCTCATGTTACTGGTGCTCAATAGAGACATCGGAATGCTCATTCCTTTCAGCGTGTCTGCATACAACAAATTCAGCCCACTACCACCGTCCATCAGCACTTCTGTCAGTCGAGTGCCTTCGACAACTGGATCGACCACCAAAGCTTGCCTCCCAGGGGTGGCAATATGAGTCGGGTGATCAGATTGGTCGAATGTGATGGGTGTTTGGGACCATCTCAGATAATTTGCTTTTGCTGGGGCGACCATGTTCACCTCTCGGTTAATGACTTTCAATCGACTATTGCTTTCCACATCTGCAAAGATCATCAGAGTGGAGTTGATATGTGGATATCCTTCCTCACTGTCCTCTTTGTCTGCGGGCTTGTCCGACTCCTTCTCCTTGTTCTTAGACTGTTTTCCCTGAAACTGCTGGATCAGGAGTCGACATTGGCGAGTGGTATGCTTCGGGTAGATGATATTCCCCTCTTCGTCTTTCTTCGTGTGGATGTGACACGGCATATCCATCACGTCGTTCCCTTCTTTATCCTTCAACTTCTTAGGGTTCCAGGATCCTTTTGGTTTACCTTTAAACTTTCCCTGAGTCACGGCCAGAGCCTCTCTAAGAGCTGCCGGTTCAGCCTTCCGCTTCTGTTTCCGACTGGTGTTTCCCTTTTCCGACTGACTCGGCTTGTGCTTGCCGCTTCGGAGTCGGTCTTCTTCTTCCATCATCCGACTCAAGATCATGTCACCGGATCGACCAAATTTCAAACTTAATTCTCTGTTCTTGACACCATCCTTAAAGGCGCAGACTGCCTGATGATCAGACACATTCTCCACAATATGGTGCAAAGTGATCCATATCTGAATATACTCTCTGAGAGTCTCATTGTTCTTCTGCACGCAGACTTGCAGCTCCGTCAATCCAGCCGGTCGCTTGCAAGTTCCTTCAAACGTTCTGATGAACACTCGGGACAGATCTTCCCAAGTGTAAATGCTGCTAGGAGGTAATTGAGTCAACCATGCCCTGGCAGAACCTTTCAGCATGAGGGGCAAATGCTTCATGGCCACCTCGTCGTTCCCACCACCAATCTGAACTGCCACTCGGTAGTCCTCAAGCCAAGTTTCAGGCTTAGACTCGCCAGTGAACTTGCTGACTCCTGTTGCCAACCTGAAATTGGGAGGGATAACTGCGGCTCTGATGGCTCTGCTGAAACATTCAGGACCAGAAACATGCACTCGACTGCTTGTGGGCGCATCTCTGTCGAGTCCACCTCGATGGGCTCTGTTCCGGTCGACCAAACCTTGCACGATAATGGATCGCGCGTCGAAGCCTGGTTCTCGGGGGTCGACTGGAACTCTTCGCCCCGTACTGGGCTGACGCCTGTCATCTTGCTGCCGAGGAGTGTAAGACCCACCCCTCGGAGGGGAATTGGGCACTCGACGCCTATCATCTCGGTCGAGTCGGTCACCATATTGCTCTCGCCGATTCTCGCGCCCTTCACGCCGCGGAGGCGATCTGGGGCTGTGAGCCGACTGAACCGTATTCGCAGCGACGGATCGACTGTGAATTCTGTTGCGCGACTGCGACACGGTCGAATTCTGATCTCCTGCTGCCCGGAGCAGATCCCTGATCTGCATCAAGCCTCTGCCAGCTTCCGACTGAGGGCTGGCTGGACTCTGCTATACGGGTCGCAGCTGCTAAATTTTGGATTGGGGTTCGATATACCTGAGTCGGCGGGAAGAGTTGACGTCGACTGGTGTCGGAAACTCGTTGCCGCGCGCGCTCGTCGAGTGCTCGCTGAAGATTCTCCAGTCGAGTGCGTTCGGCCAAATTGGCCAAACATGCCTCCTCCAAGGCGCGAGCCTCGGGGGTTTCTCCTGCGATGGGAGTACGCAGGGCATCCACGTTCCTGCGGCGAAGTTCCTCTCTCTGCAGAGAGTCGAGTGACTCGGGCTGGTACTCTTCGTGGTCTCGTGCGGGGTCGCCTCCGTCGCCTGCCCCACCATCACGGGCGAAGCCAGGGGGACTGCGGGGCCCGTCGACAATCAGGATTTCCGCCGCTGGATCACTGCTATCGCACTCGGATGCAGTCTCTACGGAGCCACTCGACAGATCGAACAGGCCGTAGAGAGATTCGTCGGGCTCAATTGCCGCAACTTGGGTGGTGGCCGTCTGGCGAGCCACCGCGTGCCTCACCCACCGCTGAAGCCTCGACCGGCCCGAGCGCTTGCGCTGGCGGAAGATCGGGAGGGTGGTCGATGGGGGAGTCGACCGATACGGAGTCGACGGTTGCCGCAGCAGAACGCCGCGGACACATGCGCGAAAATGCGTCGCACCGCGGACGGGGAGCGCATCGACGTCGAGTGGAGCCTCCTGGAGCCAGGCGGAGTCGTCGGCGACGAAGGTGAGAGCACCGAGACAGATCTCTCGACCCTCAACCAAAACTCCAGCAGTCATCATGATAAAAGTACTCGGAAGAACCGCAATTTCTCCACAAAATCGCTAAAACACCTGCCCCACGGTGGGCGCCAACTGTCGTGGTTCTAAGTCTGACAGTAGAGTGGGGGGTAGGTATGGAGAGGCAAGGTCCTAGCTATGGAGAGGTTGTAACACAAGGGATGTACGAGTTCAGGCCCTTCTCGGAGGAAGTAAAAGCCCTACGTCTCGGAGCCCGGAGGCGGTCGAGTGAATTATGTGTGTATGAATTACAGGGTGCCGAACCCTTCTGCCTGTGGAGGGGGGTGGCTTATATAAAGTGCGCCAGGACCCCAGCCAGCCCACGTAATGAAGGGTTTAAGGTGTATTAAGTCCGGGGCGTTACAGGTAACGCCCCACATAAAGTGTCTTTAACTATCATAAAGTCTACTTAACTACAGGCCGTTGCAGTACAGAGTGCCTTTTGACCTCCCGGTAGTCGAGTGAGTCTTCGTGGTCGAGTCCTTCAAGTCAGTCGAGTGAGTCTCTCGTTGGTCGACTGGAAGGTGACCTCTTCTAAGGGTGTCCTTAGGCAGGGTACTTAGATCAGGTCTGTGACCCTACCCTAGGTACATGACCCCATCAGGCATGCCTTGCACGGCACTGCCACAGTGCCTCCACTCCAGCGACCATGCTGCCACCTCTACTCGTTACCCCCCTCACATCCTAATCTCTCCCCTGCCCCCTCCCTCTCATGCTGCTGCCAATGCTGGCTTGCTGCTTTCTAGCTGGTTTTCTTCTTTGCTGAGTTGCTATCATTGCTGAGGTGCTGATGCAATTGCTAGAGACTTAAGGGACTCGTATGGCCAGCGGTAGCTAGTATCTACCGGCAGATGGCAATGTTGGCGTTGAGAACATGATGCAGGAATATTTTGCAAGCTCCAAAGAGGCAAAGACCATGGATGAGGAATTAAGGATCATTTATCAATGAAAAGGAGAGCCAGACAACAAACGGGCAATAGTTTGATCTCATGTCTTCAAATTATATTTTAGCTTTATACATGCTGCATATTTATACCACCGCCGTCAAGTTTTTCAAGCTGTGGTACACGGGAACAACTGCAAACAGAAATGGAGTGGACATCTTGATCAACAAGAGCCTCAAGTATGGAGCAGTAGACGTCAAGAGGCATGGGGAGTTGGGAACCGGTTTATCCTGGTCAAACTGGTAGGGGACTTAGTTCTCAATGTTATAAGCGTGTATGCCCCTCAAGTAGGCCACAATGAGAACACCAAGAGTTCTGGGAAGGCCTGGAGGACATGGTTAGGAGTGTACCTATTGGCGAGAAGCTCTTCATAGGAGGAGACCTCATGGCCATGTGGGTACATCTAACACGGGTTTTGAAGGGGTGCATGGGGGCTTTGACTATGGCATCAAGAATCAAGGATAAGATGCCTTAAGCTTGGCTCTAGCCTACGACATCATCGTAGCTAACACCCTCTTTAAAAAGAGAATCGAATCTAATGACTTGTAGTTGTCAACACTCTAGCCAGATTGATTTCATCCTCTCAAGAAGAGAAGACAGGCATGCTTGCCTAGATTGTAAGGTGATACCTGGGGAGTGTTGTCCCTCAGCATAAGCTTGTGGTGGCTGACTTCCGCTTTCGGATTCATGTCCAGCAGGATAAGCGCGCCAAAGTCACTAGAACGAAGTGGGGGAAACTCAAGGGGGGAGGTAGCTCAGGCTTTCAAGAAGAGGGTCATTAAGGAGGGCCCTTGGGAGGAAGGACATGACGCAGACAATATGTGGATGAAGATGGCGACTTGCATTCGTAAGGTGTCCAAGGGAAGTAGAAGTGAAGCTAAAGATACCTGATGGTGGAACGATGATGTCCAGAAGGCTATTAAGGAGAAGAAAGATTGTTTCAGATGCCTTCACATGGATAGGAGTGCAGAAAACATAGAAGTGCCAGGTGGCAAAGAAGGCCGCAAGCGAGCTATGAGTGAAGCAGGGATCGGGTGTATGAGGAAATCCACGAGAGCTTAGACACGAAGGAAGGCGAAAGGGGCAACTATAAGATGGCCAAGATCCGAGAGGGGAATACGAGGGATGTTGACCAAGTCAAATGCACCAAGGACGAAGCAGGTCAACTCTTAGGACGAGGAAATTAAGCATGGATGACACGAGTACTTCCACAAGTTGTTCAATGGAGAGAATGAGAGCTCTACCATTGAACTGGACGACTCCTTTGATGATACTAGCAAGCGTTTTGTACGGCAAATCCAGGAGTCTAAGGTCAGGAGGCTTTAAAAAGGATGAAAGGAGGCAAAGCGATGGGCCCTGATTGTATCCCCATTGAGGTGTGGAGAGGCCTCGAAGACAGTGATAGTATGGTTAACTAAGCTTTTCAATCTCATTTTTCGAGCAAATAAGATACCAGAAAAATGGAGGCGGAGTATATTAGTACCAATCTTCAAGAAAAGGGGGGTGTTCAAAATGGTGCCAATTACCGTGGAATTAAGCCGATGAGCCATACAATGAAGCTATGGGAGAGAGTCATTGAGCACCGCTTAAGAATGACAAGCATGACCAAAAATCAGTTTGGTTTCATGCCTGAAGGTCGACCATGGAAGCCACTTTCTTGGTACGACTGGCACGACAACTTATGGAGAGATACATGGAGCAAAAGAAGGACCTAGATATGGTGTTCATTGACTTGGAGAAGGCTACGATAAGATAACACAAAATGCCATGTGGTGGGCCTTGGAGAAATACAGTCCCAACAAAGTACATTACCCTCATCAAAGACATGTACGATAATTTTGTGACAAGTGTCAGAACAAGTGATGGCAACACTGATGACTTTCCGATTAAAATAGGAATGCACCAAGGGTCAGCTTTGAGCCCCTATTGTTTTGATTTGGTGATGGATGAGCACAAGGGATATATACAAGTGGTGTATGCCCTTTGCAGATGATGTGGTGCTAGTCGATGATAGTCGGATGGAGGTTAATAGGAAGTTGATGCTATGGAGACAAACTTTGGAATTAAAAGGTTTTAGGATTAGTAGAACTAAAACCGAGTACATGCGGTGTTGTTTCAGTACTACTAGGCACGAAGAGGAGGTTAGCTTTGATGGGCAGGTAGTACCTCAGAAGGACACTTTTCGATATTTGGGGTCAATGCTACAGAAGGATAGTGATATTGATGAAGATGTGAGCCATCAAATCAAAGACAAATGATTGAAGTGGCGCCAAGCTTTTGGCGTTTCTCTGTGCCAAGAGTGGCACAAAAGCTAAAAGGCGGGTCCATAGGACAGCAATTTGACCCGCAATGTTGTATGGCGATGAGTGCTGGCCGACTAAAAGGCGACATGTTCAACAGCTAGGTGTAGTGGAGGACGCGCATGTTGAGATGGATGTGTGGCCACACAAGGAAGGATCAGGTCCTGAAAGACAATATACGAGATAGAGTTGGGGTAGCACCGATTGAAGAGAAGCTTGTCCAACATCGTCTGAGATGGTTTGAGAATATTCAGCGCAAGCCTCCGGTGCATAATGGACAGCTAAAACGTGTTGATAATGTCAAGAGAGGCCGGGGTAGACCAAACTGTTAGACCTTTCAGCCTGAGCATTGATAGTTGTGGATGACACTAGGAGAGTTGAGACAATTTTCGTTGGTTTATTTCTCACACAATGCCATGCCAACCTGAGGGGTTGGGGATACATATTTATAGGCTGCTAGCCAGCCAAGGCATATGCTAAGATGCTGCTAAGATGCCAGTCTAAGATGCTAGTCTAAGATGCTAACTGACAGTCCTTGATGGTCAAGAACAGAACTCTATTCTAACAGCCAGTCCTTGATGGTCCAGGACTTTATCCTCCTAACTGCCACAAGGACCATGTGCTGCAGCCCCACAAGGACCCTAGTACACAGACTTATCCATCATTCTCCCCCTAAGTCTTGTACGTCATCTTGTGGGAGAGTTGAATCATCCCAATCCTGGAGCAAAGTTCGAGGAACTTGACCCTCCCAAGGGGCTTGGTGAGCAGGTTTGCGAGCTGATCCTTGGTGTTGATGTAGCTCGCCTCGATGCTCCCTTCTTCCACACAGCTGCAGATGAAGTGATACCTCAGTCGGATGTGCTTGCTCCGTTCGTGGAACACGGGGTTCTTTGCCAGGGCCAGGGCGGACTTGCTGTCCACCAGGAGCTGCACCGTTCTGGTGTCTTGAACGAGAAGATCACCAAGCAGTCGAGCAAGCCAGAGCGCCTGAGTACAGGCGGTGGAGGCCGCTATGTACTCAGCCTCACAGCTGGACAGGGCCACCACCTGCTGCTTGACTGATTGCCAGCTCACGAGACACTTACCGAGGAAGAGGAGGATCCCGCTCGTGCTCTTGCTGGTGTCGATGTCGCCGGCGTGGTCGCTGTCGCTGTACCCGACGAAGTGTGCCGCCCCAGGGCACCTAGGGTAATGGAGGCCATGGTCGAGGGTCCCTGCTATGTAGCGGACGATCCTCTTCACTGCCTGCTGGTGTTCCGACGTTGGTCGCTCCATGAACCGACTGACATAGCCGACGGAGAATGCCAAGTCCGGCCGTGTGTGAGTGAGGTAGCGAAGGCTCCCCACAAGGCGTCGATACTGCGTAGCATCCACTTCCTCCGTCGTGCTGCCGCGACTTAGTTTCAGCCTCTCCTCCATCGGAGTGAGAGCTGGATGGCAGTCGGTGAGCCCAGCTAGCTCAACGATGCGCTTGGCGTAGGCGGACTGTCGAAGCGCGATCCCGGAGTGGTCCTGGTGCACCTCAATCCCTAGATAGAAGGAGAGGAGCCCCAGGTCACTCATCTGGAACGTGGCCTTCATGTCTTCCTTGAACACCGCCACCTCTGCATCTTTGGTGCCGGTGATCACCAGGTCGTCAACGTAGATGCCCACCAGCAGGGCATTTCCTCTACTCCCCCGTCGGTAGACGGCAGCCTCATGCGGGCTCTGCTCGAAACCCATCTTCTTCAGCGTGGAGTCCAGCTTGGCGTTCCACGCCCTGGGTGCCTGCCGCAGGCCATAGAGAGCCTTGCGCAGACGAAGCACCTTGCCCTCCTGGCCGGGAATCGTAAACCCCGGTGGCTGATGCACGTAGACTTCCTCCTTCAAGTCGCCGTTGAGGAATGCCGACTTAACGTCCATGTGGTGGACACGCCAGCCCTCCTGGGCAGCCAGCGCAAGGAGAAGTCGCACGGACTCCATCCGTGCCACGGGAGCGAAAGCGTCGTCGAAGTCGACTCCTTCCTGCTGCAAGAAGCCTCGGGCTACCAAACGAGCCTTGTGCTTGATGATGGCGCCGGCTCCATCCCTCTTCAGCTTGAACACCCACTTAAAGGTGATTGCGCGGTGACCTCGAGGGAGATCAGCAAGCTCCCAGGTGCGGTTTTGCTCGACCGCATCCATCTCCAACTTCATCGCGGCGCGCCATGCCGCGTCTCTCTCGGCCTCTGCAAAGGACCGTGGTTCGCCGTCTTCACACACGAGCTGTAGCTGCGCCTCCAGGCCACGTGGCACCAGTCCTGGCACCGGTTGGTCGCCGAGCACATTATCCATCGTACGGTACCGCAGCGGTTCGCCTCCATACCATGCGTCGACCCGCTCCTCGTCGTGAGTGAGCGGGGAAGCGAACTTCATCGGATTGTGCTCTGCGTGAGCTGGTGCTGATGAAGACGAGCCCGGAGTGGCGACCGCCGGGGCTGGAGTATGCGGCGTCGCCGGTTGTGGTGTCGTCGGTGTAGCAGGCGCCGGAGTCGATGTAGTTTTGGGGGCCGGGGTAGACGTGCCCGGTGAAGAGGAGCTGCTTGCTCCTCCAGCTTCCTTGAAGTGAGCGTACTCAACAATGAAGTCGTCATACGTCGGCGTCGAGCCGTCGTCCACCGCCTTGTCCCATTGCCACCCTCGCCCTTCGTTGAACACGACGTCTCGCGCTGTGCGCACACGTTGTGTCTTTGGGTCGAGGATGCGGTAGGCCTTTGAGCCCTCCGCGTAGCCGATGAAGACTCCCGGAGTGCTCCTGTCGTCGAGCTTGCCGATGTGGCCGAGCTCCTTGGCGAACGCAAGGCAGCCAAAGACCCGCAAATGAGAGACCGCCGGCTTCCGCCCATGCCAAGCCTCGTACGGAGTTCTGCCGTCGAGTGCCTTAGTAGGAGAGCGGTTGAGGATGTAGACGGCCGTTAGCACCGCCTCTCCCCAGAAGACAGCCGGCATCCCTCTCTGCTTGAGGAGAGCCCGAGCCATCCCCACAACCGTCTGGTTGCGCCGCTCGACGACGCCGTTTTGCTGCGGGTTGTACGGCGCGGAGTAGTGGCGCTGGATGCCCTCATCGGCGCAGTACGACGCGAATTTAGCCGTCGTGAACTCGCCGCCGTTGTCAGTGCGCAACACGCGCAATTTGCGGCCGCTCTCCGCCTCCACACCAACCTGCGCGCGCCTGATGGCGTCCGCCGCTTCTCCCTTACTGACGAGGATCATCACCCACATGTAGCGGGAGAGATCGTCGACGAGCAGCAGGAAGTAGCGTCGACCTCCTGGTGTGGCTGGCGTCACCGGGCCGCACAGGTCTCCGTGCACGAGCTCCAGCTTCTCCTTAGCCCGAAAACTCGCCTGTTGGGGAAAGGGGAGTCGTCTCTGCTTTGTCAGTACGCAGATGTCGCAGAACTGCTCCACATGGTCGAGGCATGGCAGGCCTCGCACCATCTCCTTGGCACTTAGACGCTTCAGGGCCTCAAAGTGAAGGTGCCCAAAACGCTCATGCCACTGCCACGCCTCGTCGTCTCGACGGACAGCGAGACAGACCGGTTGTGCCACCTGCACATCAAGGACGTAGAGTCGATTTTCACCTCTGGGCACCTTGGCGAGAAGGCGACGCTGGCGATCCCAGATGCGTAGGACCCCATGCTCAATCAGCACGCGTGAGCCGTTCTCATCCAGTTGTCCCAAGCTGATGATGGAATTCCTTAGCGCGGGGATGTAGTAGACACCGGTGAGCAGCCGGTGCTCTCCCATCTTGGTGGTGAAGATGACGGAGCCGACGCCCTTTATCTCCACAGCGGAGGCATCCCCGAACTTGGCGGAGCCTCGCGCATCGGAGTCGAGCTCGGCGAAGAATTCCCTTCGACCGGTCATGTGGTGGGTGGCGCCGGTGTCGAGGCACCACCCCGTAGCCTTGTCCTTCCCGAAGCCATCGCCGAGAAGAGCGTGTGCTTTTGGCTCATCGAGGTGGATGAAAGCCTTTGCGACTGGAGTCGCCGAGGGTAGCTCAATGCTTGCATGCGCCATGAACAGAGCCGTCTCCTCCTCCTTCGCCTGTGCGACGTGAGCCTGGCCTTGTCGTGGTTGCCGACACTCATTTGCCCAATGGCCAAACCGGCCACAGTTGTGGCAACTGTTGTCTTGTGCCGGCTTGGGCTTGCCAGCGGCGCCGTCCTTGGCGCCTCCGCGGGCGTCACCTTCGGCACGTCCTTGTGCCCTGCCCGGGGGGCCTCTTCGCGCCTTACGCTGCTTGCCACGCTTGCGGCCGCCCGTCGAGGAGGAAGGCTCCCCCTTCTTCCTGTCACCAAGGCTGGGATCCCACTGCTCCCGAGTTAGGAGCAGCTTCCCTCCGGTGGTGACGGGCCCCGAGGGAGGCTGTGGCTCGTCGGTGTCGACGACCTTGAGTCGACCTATCGCCTCCTCGATCGTCATCGTGGAGAGGTCCAGCAACGACTTGATCGAGCGAGCCATCTGCTTGTACTTCTCGGGAATGCACCAAAAAAGCTTCTCGACAGCTCTCTCCTCGGTGTAGGTGGCATCACCAAACTTCACCATCTTCTGCAGCAGAGTGTTGAGACGGAGAGCAAAGTCATCAACGTCCTCACCTGGCTTGAAGCCCAGGTTCTCCCACTCCTTACGAAGTGCCTGCAGGGTGGACTTGCGAGCACGGTCGCTGCCGATGCGTGCTGCGACGATGGCGTCCCAAGCCTCCTTGGCAGTCCGCTTGTTGGAAAGCGAGAACTGCATCTCGGGCGGGACTGCGGCGATGAGGGTGTCCAGTGCCCGTCGATCCTCTAGGTGGTCGACGTTGCTGTCCTGGACTGCCTCCCACATGTGCCGCACCTGAAGCCTGACCTTCATGATCCCGGCCCACTCGACGTAGTTGGTTTTAGTGAGGGTAGGCCACCCAACACTGGCACCAACATCCCTGACCACAGTCCGGACCTCGTAGAGGCCGCGGTCCTGGTCGTTGCAGCCGCCGTCGCGGTGCGCGCCTCCACCTGGAGCGCGGGCGTGCTCGGCTGCCCACTGCGCCGTCCGCTCCTGCGCCACTTAGGCGCGATCTGCGTCGGCGCCGTCGTCCGCAGGCGCGGAGCTGCTGGAGCTGCCGGGGCTGCCGCGGAGTGCCTTGGCATCCGTCGTAGCCTCACGGGCTGCTTCTGCTGCTGCTGCTGCTTCTACCTCCGCCCTGGCTGCTTCTACCTCCGCTCTGGCTGCTGCCAGCTCCGCTGCAGCCAGCCTCGACACTCTTGCCGCCGCAGCAGCCGCTGCTACAGCCGCTCGCTCACGCTCCTCTGCCACGGCGCGCTCGGCCTCTTGCCGGCGCCGCATGCTCGAGGTAGCCGTGTGCTGAGAGCGACCTGCAGACATGGCTCGCTGCAGGGGGGCTGTTGCGTGAAGAGGAGGCTGAGGAAGACGAGCTGCTGCTCGACAGTCCGGAGGGAGGAAGGTAACCAGAGGCAGACGGAGCAGCTGCTGCTACCGACTTGGGCTGCTCACAGAAAATGCTCAGGGTGCAGGTTAACGAGGCTCTGATACCACTTGTTAGACCTTTCAGCCTGAGCATTGATAGTTCCACTAGGAGAGTTGAGACAATTTTCGTTGGTTTATTTCTCACACAATGCCATGCCAACCTGAGGGGTTGGGGATACATATTTATAGGCTGCTAGCCAGCCAAGGCATATGCTAAGATGCTGCTAAGATGCCAGTCTAAGATGCTAGTCTAAGATGCTAGTCTAAGATGCTAACTGACAGTCCTTGATGGTCAAGAACAGAACTCTATCCTAACAGCCAGTCCTTGATGGTCCAGGACTTTATCCTCCTAACTGCCACAAGGACCATGTGTTGCAGCCCCACAAGGACCCTAGTACACAGACTTATCCATCACAAACTTGACATGTGAGGAGTCAGTAAAGAGAGATCTAAAGGACTAGAATATCACCAAAGAACTAGCCATGGAAAGGGATGACTAGAAGCCCATCCATGCGCCAGAACCATGAGTTGGTTGCGAGATGGGTTTCAGCTCTAGCCTACCCCAACTCGTTTGGGACTAAAGGCTTTGTTGTTGTTGTTGTTGTTGTTGTTGTTGTTGTATACATGCTGCATACTCAATTAATTATTTATGCTTCTTGTGTCCCATAAGGTTGTTTCTGGAATTTTTTACTACAAACTTTCCTTGTGACCGGATCTTTTTATGATGTTGTATCCCACATCCCCATGTCTAATCCCCATATCAGTGCAACTACTAGCTCTTTTTTGGAAGGGGGGGAGGGGGGTGGGGGTGAATAAAAGCATGTGTTGCAGTTTTATGATTATGTTTACTAATTACAAAGGTTTTAGCTAGTATCATACACAATAAGAGTAGTTCATACCAGCAAAACAATTCAGGCATAGCTCCAAAAAACTGTCCTACATCTCAAAAGCAGAACGAACAAAAAACTCACCGGGCAAAATGATGCTCTTTCAAGATGATCACAACCATCAAGAATCACCACTTGAAGCTTTGGGCATGCAAGTTTCAGGAATGTCATGGAACGGCAACCAGCAAGTGAGAGATTAACCAAAGAACTATTATTCAGTTCCACGACACTCAAACTCTGAGATGAGGAAAATTTATCAACAAGAATATACAGGCTGCCAGCAAATGACACTACTTGATGGAATGGAATAATGTCACATCGTATCTATTAAAACGCTACATTTACTTAATTAAGAAATTATTCTAGCAGAGAGGTGGTGATGTTCCATGTGTTGATTTATAAATGGCCAGAACGTAAGTTGCCTGTGCATACATCATACCTCACAATTATCAAGAATTAATGACCTGAGCATGGGGCAACCCCCTCCGTCACTGAAAACTTTGCAGATCTCATTTGTCAATGACTCGCAATCACTAAGATCAACATCAATTAAATTGTGGCATTGCAATGATAAATTACATAGGCTCTCTTGTTTTTGAAGCACCAGTTTCTGCAGATAGTCACAAATTCAGCACTCCGTAATTTAAAAAAACATTCATTTAAATTAGTAAACATAATCATAAAATTGCAACGCATGCAAAAAATGAACTAACCTTAAGAGCATTTGATGTTATGGTAACACAACGAAGTGCTGAGCATCTGGAAACTTTTATGTAAGAAAGCACAGGGCTTCGCAGATTTAAATCAGCAAACCTAACATGGCAGGTAATACAATCATATATTGAACAGGGAGAAAAACTGTAAGAAAACATTGACAACGAACAAATCCTATATACCTAAATAATTGAACCCTACTACTTAAATTTCTATCAACATGCACACATGCCACCTCACCGCACATGGCACCTCATCACCCCACTACTTATATTTCTCCCAACATGCATGGGAAATGCTATTGTATTCTCGCTCAACATGCACACATGTCACCTCATTAATTCCACTACTTCTATTTCTTCAAGACGCATGAAAAATGCTACTTATATTCTGTATATCAAAATACAAAAAATCATATGTATTTTCAATTTTCATTTTCAAATCCAAATTCCAGACAACCAAATCTTACTAAAATGTATTGCGACCAATTCCCGCAGCAATGCGCGGGGTATCATCTAGTATAATGAAAAGCCATCCCACTCACTTGCGGAGGTGTACAAGACTAATATTCTTGAGATGTGGCAGATCCAAAGACACAGATGTCAACAGGCTACAATTATCAAGTTGCAACGCCTGGAATGATTGGGGGAAAAATCCCATTAGATATCAAGAAAAATCATACACATAGCAATAACCAAAGGGAGACTGAATCACTACCTCAAGTATACGACTAAAACATACTGCACCCATTGAAGCAGATGTGATTCCCTCACAACTTGATAGTCTCAAGTCTACCAACATTGGAAGCTTTACCGACTTTAATGGAAACAAACAAAGAGAACATGTGTCAGACATGTATGATATATGCAGTAAATAGTGGTAAGGATGATCTAACAGGCATAAATCAAAGTCATAGGGTAGCAAACCTCGAAAGAAATGTTGGGGCAGTTAGATGCATCAAGAACAGAAAGATTTTGACATGCATTAGCTATCTCACGCAATGTCTCATCAGTAACACACGAGCAGGATGACATATCTACTGACGCTAATAGTGGACAGGCTGTCGCTGCTTGACGAATTGCAGTGTCAGAAAGCTTATGGCAGGACTGAAAATCCAATTCAAGCAACTGAGGACAATTGAGTGATACATGAGCCATGCCAGTTCTCCTCAGAGACAGTATTCGAAGTTGGTGGCATCTGGATGATAAAAGAGCATACATTAGTTAAGAAAACATGCAAACCTAATTACACAGGAGAACTAACTGCACAAATAGCTATTACCTGATAGATACTCTGAGTGCACGACACTTCACAATTTGAAGTTCACGCAATCCATCATGATTAACAGTTACCTCTTGAATGCCACTACCAAGGGATGCATCACTGACTGTTAAAGTATTTAACAATGGGCATTCAGCCAAAGCCTGAAAAAATGTTTCTCCCAGTTGTCCCTTGCCCATTATCAAGGTCTTAAGATGCCTGAAAACCACCCAATTAGAAAAAGAGAGAAGGGGGAAGATCATTACAGCAGCGAAGAAAGAAAATGACTGGTGAAAAACCTTAAGAATGTTATTGCTTCAATCACTAGGCTTTCTGCACTTAAGACACCAAACAAATTGAGATTTGTCACATTCTGATAACGGTGGCAAATATTAACAACTGCAAAAGCAACATAATGATAAACCGGGTAAGCAACACAAGGTAATTCAGTGGGATCACAAAGAACATCTTAAATGAACATTTTTAAACTGCTAGTTGCAACCTGTAGCTTTCACAATGAGAAGGATGGGCAGTTTAGCTGAACGGCTTAGTAGAGCAACTATGCATTTATGGTAATATATAAAATTATAGTAACAAGTTTCAAACAAGAAACAACAGACTTCTATCCAATAAATTTGCAAATAATTTCAAACAAACATGTGCTCCCAGGAGTCAAAACCATGTTTGTTCTCTTGATTATTTGTTTGAAACTTCATGTTATTTCGCCTCCCTCCACCCCCACCCCATCCCCTAGACAGGAAAATTCTTTGCAATATATACATACTTGCAATAATATCAATGAATGAAGCTACATTCATTGATTCATACAATCGAACAGAGGTCAGAATATAATAAAGGAAAATAATGAGAATGATACTCAGACAGTCAATTCTTAGCTAAACCATGACACTGGTGCACAACTATACATCCAATCAGGACCTCTCAACACTCGTCCGAAGGCTGAAAGAGAGTGATAATGTGACTTCACCATTGAAGACGAAATTAGGAGTGATTACAGTTGCTGCAGATTATTTGTTTCATCTATATAAATTAATGTCAATGGGTTGCCTCAACTTATATAGAGGTAGGTCCTAACAACCTCAGCTAAACGACAGAATGCAATCTAATCTGAAAAAATCTTGTGGGACGCAATTCGATCTTGCCATTATTAATTAGGTTTTTTTTGCGGGGGCATTATTAATTAGGTTAAAGGCCAGGCAATGCAACTAAACCGAAAACCCTAAATAATTGGACAATTGTTATCATTGCCTTTCCTTGCATGCCACTAATGGCTCATTGCAATGGCAGTAGATAAGTAAGTCATCACTATCATGGATTACATATTACCACCTCCTTACTTCACAGATATATGGATGTCTCAATGCACGCATTATTCAAATGTATTTGAAACAGAAGTTATTACATAGAGCATGCACATGTCAATTGTATTCAGGCCGCATGCATTCAATAAATAAATGAAAACGACAGAGCAAAGCAAATAGCATACAGTTCTGCAGAGATATTCTGGTGTTCTCAAACTTCAAATATTTCCAGAAATCCTCATGCATACTAGCAGACTGCCACTGTTTGCAGGTAGCCCCTGCTCTACATAAATCCTTCTGGCATAAGAAGGAGAATATCTGTAATGGCACATTCAAAAAACTACGTCAAAGTTGAATGAAGCGGTCGCAATATGTGGATACAGAGAACAATTAAAGAAACATAGAGGCACACCAGGTGCAAGAGATCATCAGATAGGTCCATTCTTATTTCAAGATCTTCTGCATTTGTTCCACCTGATCTTTCTACATCACAGACACCATGACTGTTGGTCTCCCTTGGAATATCATTCCCACCATCATTTGAGATAAGCGACAAACCAAAATCCAATTCATTTTCTGGAGCATGTGACAGCTTCAAATGGTCATGTTCAGCAAAAGCATGCAAATGTGGTGCTTCATATCCAAAGAAGGATGCATTAACACCAGAGCTTTCTCTGAAAAAATATAAGTGCACAAGGATTACTAATCAAGAGAACCATAATTAATAAATCTGCATAACTGATTAACAGGTTGAACAATTTTTTGGTAAGCCCACTAGACTCCAACAACAATCTAAGCAACTTTCCAGGGATCCCTGTAAGACAGAATTAAAAGGTGTTCACAAAATAGCTGTATGATGACACCCATCTGGTGTGCATCGAATGCAATCCAGCAGATAGAAATGAAGCGAAATAACTAACTATTCAATCAAAATTTCTAGTTAAACACAAGCAGTAAACACATTAATACACCTATAACCATCACAGCAGCAGTAAAAGGCAGCCTAAAGCAAAAATAATCAACTGATGCAGTCCATTATCTTCAAATATGATATCATCAACACTCAGGAGAATCTAAGGTGGTCATTTTCCTTGTTAGTCTAATGTCTTAGAGAAGGAAACCCTAAACCACAACACTATGTGAAACATGTAGGGGATACTATTTGGAATAATCAAGATATCAGAAAAAATATGCATTACAAATTGCAAAACCTATACATCATATCATACGAACTATAAAACATGAGTGGATATACTTTCAATCTGAGTCGTCCAAAATCTTTACCTTAATTCCATATTTGCCCATCAAGTGTGATTAGGACTCCCCGCTCCAATCACTCCTATACTTACTGTCGCATTATTATAATTGATGTCTTTTAATTGATCCCAATTTTCAATACCACACCGTATCATATCATTCGAATTAGAATATAAATATAAAGCACTATAAAGCACAAGTGGATGGGATACTTTCAATCTGAGTCATCCAAAATCTTTGGCTCAATTCCATATTTCTCCATCCAGTGTGATTAGACTCACCCCCCCCCCCACTCCATCACTCCTATACTTATTGCCTTCTTATTATAATTACTGTCTCTTAATTAATCCCAATTTTCAATTACCACATAAAAAGAAATTGGTGTTTCCTATGGTTAAAGAAAATGTCATTGCCGAAAAAAAATATTTCTTATTTTTCATTTATGCAGTGCTAGAAAACCTACAAATAAAGGTCGAATGTAAGATAAAAAATTGTGCTTGGAACTCCATATTTTTTTATAGTTTTCTTCCTCCTCGGGAATAAACCTAAACAATACATGTATAAATAAGAAAATGTACTTGAAATATCAAGAAAATATTTCATATTTTATTTAGGTTCATCAACTTGATCTGCCCTAGTACTGTGCGTAGTCAGAGAGAATACAAAAGATCTTGCAAGGACGCAGCACGCAAAGAAATGGGCTAGCATAGAGGCAAGTAACTACTGGATGAAACATAATTAGGAAAAAATGAATTATGGAAGAAGCGTGTTACGTGGTTAATACAAGTTGCCGTATGCAAGATTAATTCTAGAGTTTCTCAGAGATAGTCCCTTCAACGCAGTAAATTAAATAGTGTTAGCTCTACAGAAGGATATATGTGCCAAGAAAACCATAGGGGGACACTCTTTCCGCTGCAAGCAAAGATATTTGTTACCCATCTCAGCATTTCTAGTGACAAGTACAAAATATTACATTCTCTCTACCACACTCCCTGATTTTCCAGGGTGGCTATGCTAAACCAAACTACATGAAAATGACATCAAGTGACAATCCTTGCCTGCAAACAGAATTAGTAGCAACAAAAAATCCACCAAACAAATTTGTTAACAATCCACACAGCTGCAAGGCTGCAATGCAATAGAAAGAGTAGCAGTCTTTGAGGAACTTACTCGCCGAAAGCACCCACTTTAGGACGTTTATTCTGCAGGTCCCGATCTCCATCCTCACTCCCCTCCTCTTCCTCGACATTGTTGTGCTCCTCAGCCTCACCAGCGCCTCCTGCATCAGTGTTTGCGCCACCACCTCGCCACATGTCACGGAACCTGAGTGGCGGGACAGGAGGTGAATCCCAAACGCTCTCAGCAGCACGAGAACTCCCAGCAGCGTCAGGGTCCCATGCCGGGAAGACCATCGACCATCTCAAGGCGGGTGCCGGCGGCGGCACCGGCACTGGCGGCAGATGCCAACCCTGGCGCCCCAGAGACAGTGCGAGCTCCAGCTCCTCCCGCGCCTCCTCATCCATATCTTCACCATGCCCGGTACCCTCGCCGCTTCCCTCCACGCCCTTCATCTTTCCGCCGTCCGCCATCGCCTCACACCACCGCACCAAATCCTAACCCTAGAACTACCCCCTCCGCCAGCATCCTCGGCCAACCTCCGGCAACCCAGACACCAGCCCGCCACGAACCACGAGCAAACTCCAACGATTGGGGCCGACGCCTCGCCAAATTACAACGAATTTGGTCGAACCGGATTAGGGATGCTGGAGGGCGGCGGCTGACGCTCGATCCAGGAGGGACACGCCAGCAAGGTAAGGAGCAAGGGTAAGCGGCGTCCGTACCAGAGCGGTGGCCTGAGGCTGCACGGATTGGGCGGATCTGCGCGCGGCGGAAACGGTGGTGAGCTGGAGGCCGCTGGCTCGCGAGTACTTCGGAAATGGGGGAGCGGAGGCGAGGGTGAGAGGGGGGAGAGAGAGAGAGACTTCTTGGGCCGTGGGAGTTGTAGGTTGCGGCCAATCTGCTCGATATTGCCTCTGACAGGTGGCGCATGGGGGCACGGGCCCTGTTGCCAGTCAAGTTTTTACTGGGCTTTGCTCCTGTGTGGGCCTTGCATTTGCGGAACGCATCTCGTTCTACGCGATGCTTCTGGGGTCGCTCACCATGACCGATGGGCAGATAGTTCGGAGGCCTGTTTGGATCTCTAAGCTAGAGTTAGTTTTAGTTAGTTGGGACTCAAATAACCCAAAAGTATTCAAATATGGTAGGTTAGTTTGGGTAAGTTGGATTTAACCCACCCCAAAAAACTAGCCCACACTAGAGGAGCTTATTTGGGTTAGTTCTCCTAGGCCCACTAGAAAAAATAGTAAAAAAAGTTATCCCTCCCATTCAAACATGGTCCAAAGTAGTCAAATGATTGAGAAAGAATATTTATTGTCAATTTAACCCTACCATCCAAATAGCTCCTTGGTTAGAGTTAGTTTAGGGTTAGTTCAAGGTTAGAATCTAACTCTAACCTCTAACTGAGTTAGAGTATCCAAACAGGGCCGGAGTTGTGAAGACGAGTGGATGCCATCGCTCTGCCTTGTGGGACATGGATCTCCCCCCCATTTTTGCAGGTGGGACATGGATCTCCTGTCACTGCAAGCAAGAGATGTTGTGCTCCCGTCACGTTTGTGACCAACTCATTTTGATCTCGCGCTTGATGAGGGAGTCCTGAATTAGAGGTTTCTCCGGAGGCCGGCCTTGGTGGGCCGCATTTTATTCGGACCGAAGACCTTTTTGTGCATTTGAGCACACCTCAAGGCGAGATGAAAAATTCGATGTTTTATTTGTGTAACCAACTACTCCCTCAGTCCGATAAAAGTTGTCTCCGATGACAATTTACGAAAAAAAACCTTGCTTTAATCCGACAAACGACACAGCCCGCACCGCGTCCCCCCATCCTCTCCTCCTCGATTTTGCGACGGCGACGGCGACATCCTCTCCCCCGGCCGCCTGCTCCGTCGCCTCGCCGCGCGCCGGCTGCCTTCTCCCCTTCATATTGCCGCCTTTCTTCGTCCTCGTTGCCTGATCCCGACTTGGGGGAGGGGAGGGGAGATCAAGAGGAAAGGGACCCCCTTCTCTCCAAAGCGCTCGATTTGCCGGCTCCGACGTGCTGTGGCGCCGAGGCCGGGCGGACCTGAGCGCGCTGCTGCTAGCGGCCTCCGTTGCTTCCTAGATCCTCTTCAACGCCCCCTCCGCGCCTCCGGATACACGGCGGTGTCGCTGGCCTCCGACGGGGCAACAACAGCGCAAAAGAGGCGCCAGCAAGACGCAAGAGTCGCTGCAGAGCCAGGAGACGCGGGAGGAGCCCTACGCATACAAGGACGAGGCCACCGACGCGACCAATAAGAGGCTGGCCACGGAGGTGTCGCGGCTGGCGCAGTACGCCGGGCGCGCCACGCTCACGCGCCCGCGACGTGCAGAACGCGGTCCGCCTCGTGCTCCCCGGCAAGCTCGCCAAGCACGGCATCTCCTGTACATGTCCTGAACTGAAGTGAAGATTCATCAGAAAAAGGGCAGCAGGCTGGCATGCGTGGTTCAATGCAGATAGACTGAATATGTTGTTGTTGTGGTAGCACGGTGGCATACTTCTGGTAGTAGCAGCAGCACATGTTGTGGAATTTGTTGTTGATTTCTTAAAGTGCCATTTGCTGTCAATTTCTGAATTTGGTGTCATTAATTTGTACAGTTTTGATAAAATACAGTAACATTGTTGTTAACTTCTGAATTCGCTATGAAATGAACATTACAATGACCAAACATGACAATTCTTTGCTGCAAAATGCTTGTACTATTGTTGATGACAATCTCAGTAGACTTTACTGTAGGATAAACATTCAGAAAGATTTGATAGTAATCATGTCCAGTTCAAATTGTCAGGTGTAAATCACAGTAGTGGTTACAGGGCTTGATGCCTGGAAACAAAATTACATTATGGTGTCACTCCTAACCCAAATCTTGAGTTCAGATTTGATAGTAATCATGTTGAGTTCAAATCTGATCGAAATAATCAACAACAAAACAGAGCTCACTGAAAGGTAAGACTATGATCAACATCAAACTACTCCTTGACAAGCAGTGATCACTACTGAACATGATCATATTCTTTTATTACTGGAGCCAATTTTCCTAACATCACAACAGTTCTTTTTTATTGACAGCAAGTTCATCATGTCAATTACTCCAAGTAGCAATAGTTTGCCGAGCAGAAAATTTAAACTATGGCTTAGCAGAAAAATTAACAGCAACAGTTTGAGGCCATACATCAAACTATGGCTTAAAGTAACAGTTTCAGAGTTCGATTCATGTGTTTTTCAGATATTATACTCCACCATTACATGCATGTATCAGGAAAGAGATCTTCCTTTTTTTATACCACATACAGATAGCACACTCCCAACTAATTCCATATAGCATTTGTTACAATGTGGATGCAGTAGTACCAGCAGATCACTCTTGTTTAGATCATTCACCGAATTTAGTCACTGGATCACACAAAAGAATGTACATTGACTAAACTAAACTGAATTTAGTCACTGGATCATTCACTCTGGTTGTACATTGACTGAATCAAAATGAATGCAGGGGAGCTCCGGGCTGCAGCACGGGCAAGCCCGCCGGGGAGGAGCAGCAACTTGCAGACTAGCAGTAGAAGAAGCTCGAGGTTGAGGATGAGCTTGAGTTCCAGGCCCGCCTGGAGCTCCAGGTCCAGGCGCTCGAGACCCAGGCGCGCGCAGGTCCTGTGCGGCACTGGCGCAGGCCCTAGGCGGCGGGAGGGATAGCAGCGCAACCCTGGGCGGCGAGAGGGGATAGAGACGCAACCCTGGGTGGCGGGAGGGATCACGGCGGGAGAGGATGGCGGCGGAGCAGCGCCCTTCAGCACTGGAGCCGCCGCCCGTCGAGGTGGTCCCGCGGAGGAGGAGATGGACGGCGCGGCGCAGGTGGGCATGGGCGTCGGTGGTTCACAGCGGTGGTGCAGGCCCTGGCCTTCGTTAGGCACTCGGCCCTATGGTGGGTGCCGACGGTGGCGCGGGTGACCACGGTGCGCGCCGGCGACGGAGAAAGGAGGAAGAAGCAGCGGGGTCTGATTAGGAACAGATTTGAAGCTAGAAGGTTTTTTTGCAAAATTGTAAATGAACTAAGTGGATGACAACTTTTCCCGGACGGAGGGAGTATCTGTAAATCCTAGCACCTCTGGTATCTATATAAATCAGGGGCTTAGTCCGTAGATGCTAGAGGATCAATCACCATTATACACATGCAACATAAATCAAGCATAACGTAGGGTGTTATCTCTTAGAGAGAGCTAAACCTGGGTAAACATCGTGTCCCACGTCCACTGTTCCCATCGATCCAAGGTCCACAGTTCGGCACCCCCTACTCGAGATCCGCCGGTTTTGATACCGGCATTGGTGCTTTCATTGAAAGTTCCATTGTCGGATTGCCAACGGATCGATGGCTCTCCTGATCATCGAAGACGGCGTTAGCATCGGAGACATCTTTGACCCCGGGCAGCTCTTCACGTTTGGCAGCGTTGTTCTGCATGCCGATGCAACCGACCACCTCAACCAGGTCGACAATTTCGCCCCTGAGCAGCAGATCATGTTTGGCAACTTCGAGTACATCACCGATGCTCGAGGCGACACGATCTTCACGAGCTTCTCAGCCCCACCCGCAACAACCATGGCCTCCGAAGCATTAACTGTTGGGGCTTTCCCTGATCTGATCTTCGGACTGGCCCCTACCACGCTATCAGCATCAAGCTCGGAAGCGTCCCCTAGGGCCGAAAACCAGGAATCAACCCCGTCCAGGCCCTCCTGCCTTGACGAGGATCCGGCTTTGAGCCTAACGGAAGTTTGGCTCGCGAAGACTGGGAGGCAGCCCCAGTCGGACTCGCTATAGATCCGGTGACGGGCTCCGACCCAGGAACAACGTCCGAAGACCAGGATCTCACCCTAGCCGAACCCACATCCCTCCCCACCACGGAGGTCAGCTCCGAAGAAATCTCTTCCACCGATCCGGTCAGCCTCGCTCTGTTAAACGAGGCACTTGCTCGGATCCATACCATGACCATTGTCGATGACCTGTCCCCGGCTCACGCTCGACAGAGCCTTGAGGCAGGCCACGGGGAATTTTACATCCCACCCACCACCCACCTGATGGCCAAGGTCGAAGATTTAACCGACATGCTGGACTATGCCTCCAAGGAGGCTGATGACATGGACGACGAGGGTGAGGCCACGACCCCTCCAATCACCGGCCGATGGACGGCCACATCCACCTACAGTATCTACATGGTGGACACCCCCGAGGACGACGGCGATGGCGCCAATGGGGACGGCGCCCCTAGAAGGTATGGTAACCCTGGAGAGGAGCCCCCAAGCGCCGGAGGCAACATTGATGCTCCAAGGGGCGACACGGCAGGGAAAGCAACACGGGCACCGTAGAACATGACACCCCGGATAATGCGGAAGACCTCGGCGCCCTCGTCCCCGAACACCAACAGGATGGCTTAGAGGGACATGAGGGTCAGCATACTCCCAAGGACCCCAACGATTCCGAGGACAACAATTATATGCCCCTCTCCGAAGAGGAGGTCAGCCTAGGACCTGATGACTTTATCATCCCAGAAGATCCAATAGGGCAAAGGAGGTTCAAACAACAGCTAATAGCTATTGCACAAAGCTTGAATAAGAAGCAGCAACGGATAAAAGCCAAACAAGACACCCTCAACAAGAGATGGACGGAAGTCCTATAAGCCGAAGAAGGGTACGACTATGAGCGACAAACAAAGAGCTACCCCAAGCATAAACTACTGCCATAGTTCGACGACGAGGCCCTCGAGCCCGCACCGCCTAGATGGACTCAAGGCGACTAGCCTGACCGCCCCCTTGAGGAAGAGACAAGCCGGTTGGAGAGCCCGAATACCCACAAGCCCTCCTCGCCATAAAGGCAAGGAGGCGGCACGATCAGCATATAAATATGATATGCGACACGACCTGGCCGTTAGAGCGGGTCCATCAAGGTCCATTTATGGATCAGGAGACTACCCTTCTAAAAGAATAAACGGATACCAAGCATGGCTCGACCGAAATGATAGAGCTCGCAACCAACGCCGGGCACGACTGGATTTCGAAGTTCGACGCGACGTGGCCCGAATAAGGGGCGCTGCACACTGTGACACCCCTGATTCAATCGTACACTAATCATACACGCAAATGTGTACGATCAAGATCAGGGACTCACGGGAAGATATCACAACACTGAAGGAAATATGCCCTAGAGGCAATAATAAAGTTATTATTTATTTCCTTATATCATGATAACTGTTTATTATTCATGCTAGAATTGTATTAACCGGAAACATAATACATGTGTGAATACATAGACAAACAGAGTGTCACTAGTATGCCTCTACTTGACTAGCTCGTTGATCAAAGATGGTTATGTTTCCTAACCATAGACATGAGTTGTCATTTGATTAACGGGATCACATCATTAGGAGAATGACGTGATTGACTTGACCCATTCCGTTAGCTTAGCACCTGATCGTTTAGTTTGTTGCTATTGCTTTCTTCATGACTTGTACATGTTCCTATGACTATGATATTATGCAACTCCCGTTTACCGGAGGAACACTTTGTGTGCCACCAAACGTCACAACATAACTGGGTGATTATAAAGGTGCTCTACAGGTGTCTCCAAAGGTACTTGTTGGGTTGGCGTATTTCGAGATTAGGATTTGTCACTCCGATTGTCGGAGAGGTATCTCTGGGCCCACTCGGTAATGCACATCACTATAAGCCTTGCAAGCATTGCAACTAATGAGTTAGTTGCGGGATGATGTATTACGGAACGAGTAAAGAGACTTGCCGGTAACGAGATTGAACTAGGTATTTAGATACCGACGATCGAATCTCGGGCAAGTAACATACTGATGACAAAGGGAACAACGTATGTTGTTATGCAGTCTAACCGATAAAGATCTTCGTAGAATATGTAGGAGCCAATATGGGCATCCAGGTCCCGCTATTTGTTATTGACCAGAGAGGTGTCTCGGTCATGTCTAGATAGTTCTCGAACCCGTAGGGTCCGCACGCTTAACATCCGTTGACGATATAGTACTATATGAGTTATGTATGTTGATGACTGAATGTTGTTCGGAGTCCGGGATGAGATCACGGACATGACGAGGAACTCCGGAATGGTCCGAAGATAAAGTTTGATATATGGGATAGTAGTGTTTGATCTCCGGAAGGGTTCCGGAATTCACCGGAAGGGGTTCCGGATGATTCCCGAAATGTTTGGGCACGAGAACACTTTATCTGGGCCAAAGGGGAAAGCCCACGAGGCTTTTGGAAAGTGCAAAAGGAAGTTTCGCGGAGACCAGAGGCTAGACGCCAGGAACCCTGGCGTCTAGCCCTGGAGTCCGAGAAGGACTCTTGCCTTTCGGGTGAAACCGACTTTGAGGAGGCTTTTTACTCCAAGTTTCGACCCCAGGGCTCAACATATAAATAGAGGGGTAGGGCTAGCACCAAAGACACATCAAGAAACACCAAGCCGTGTGCCGGCAACCCCGTCCCCTCTAGTTTATCCTCCGTCATAGTTTTCGTAGTGCTTAGGCGAAGCCCTACGGAGTTTGTTCTTCACCAACACCGTCACCATGCCGTCGTGCTGCCGGAACTCATCTACTACTTCGCCCCTCTTGCTGGATCGAGAAGGCGAGGACGTCACCGAGCCGAACGTGTGCAGAACTCAGAGGTGCCGTGCTTTCGGTACTTGGATCGGTCGGACGTGAAGACGTACGACTACATCAACCGCGTTGATATAACGCTTCCGCGAACGGTCTACGAGGGTACGTAGACAACACTCTCCCCTCTCGTTGCTATGCATCACCATGATCTTGCGTGTGCGTAGGAAATTTTTTGAAATTACTACGTTCCCCAACAGTGGCATCAGAGCCAGGTTTTATGCGTTGATGTTATATGCACGAGTAGAACACAAGTGAGTCGTGGGCGATATAAGTCATACTGCTTACCAGCATGTCATACTTTGGTTCGGCGGTATTGTTGGATGAAGCGACCCGGACCAACATTACGCGTACGCTTACGCGAGACTGGTTCTACCGACGTGCTTTGCACACAGGTGGCTGGCGGGTGTCAGTTTCTCCAACTTTAGTTGAACCAACTGTGGCTACGCCCGGTCCTTGCGAAGGTTAAAACAGCACCAACTTGACAAACTATCGTTGTGGTTTTGATGCGTAGGTAAGAACGGTTCTTGCTAAGCCCGTAGCAGCCACACAAAACTTGCAACAACAAAGTAGAGGACGTCTAACTTGTTTTGGAGGGCATGTTGTGATGTGATATGGTCAAAACATGATGCTAAATTTTATTGTATGAGATGATCATGTTTTGTAACCGAGTTATCGACAACTGGCATGAGCCATATGGTTGTCGCTTTATTGTATGCAATGCAATCGCCCTGTAATGCTTTACTTTATCACTAAGCGGTAGCGATAGTCGTGGAAGCATAAGATTGGTGAGACGACAACGATGCTACGATGGAGATCAAGGTGTCGCGCCGGTGACGATGGTGATCATGAAGGTGCTTCGGAGATGGAGATCACAAGCACAAGATGATGATGGCCATATCATATCACTTATATTGATTGCATGTGATGTTTATCTTTTATGCATCTTATCTTGCTTTGATTGACGGTAGCATTATAAGATGATCTCTCACTAAATTTCAAGATAAAAGTGTTCTCCCTGAGTATGCACCGTTGCCAAAGTTCGTCGTGCCCAGACACCACGTGATGATCGGGTGTGATAAGCTCTACGTCCATCTACAACGGGTGCAAGCCAGTTTTTGCACACGCAGAATACTCAGGTTAAACTTGACGAGCCTAGCATATGCAGATATGGCCTCGGAACACTGAGACTGAAAGGTCGAGCGTGAATCATATAGTAGATATGATCAACATATTAATGTTCACCATTGAAAGCTACTCCATTTCACGTGATGATTGGTTATGGTTTAGTTGATTTGGATCACGTGATCACTTAGAAGATTAGAGGGATGTCTTTCTAAGTGGGAGTTCTTAAGTAATATGATTAATTGAACTTTAATTTATCATGAACTTAGTCCTGGTAGTATTAGCATATCTATGTTGTAGATCAATTGCTCGCGATATTGCTCCCCGTTTAATTTTTTATATATTCCTAGAGAAAACTATGTTGAAAAATGTTAGTAGCAATGATACGGATTGGATCCGTGATCTGAGGATTAACCTCATTGTTGCACAGAAGAATTATGTCCTTGATGCACCGCTAGGTGACAGACCTATTGCAGGAGCAGATGCAGACGTTATGAACGTTTGGCTAGCTCAATATGATGACTACTTGATAGTTTAGTGCACCATGCTTAACGGCTTAGAATCGGGACTTCAAAGACGTTTTGAACGTCATGGACCATATGAGATGTTCTAGGAGTTGAAGTTAAATATTTTAAGCAAATACCCGAGTTGAGAGATATGAAGTCTCCAATAAGTTCTATAGCTAAAAGATGGAGGAGAATAGCTCAAGCAGTGAGCATATGCTCAGATTGTCTGGGTACTACAATCACTTGAATCAAGTGGGAGTTAATCTTACAGATAAGATAGTGATTGACAGAGTTCTCTAGTCACCATCACCAAGTTACTAGAACTTCGTGATAAACTATAGTATGCAAGGGATGACGAAAACGATTCCCGAGCTCTTCGTGATGTTGAAATCGACGAAGGTAGAAATCAAGAAAGAGCATCAAGTGTCGATGATTGACAAGAACACTAGTTTCAAGAAAAGGGCAAAGGGGAGAAAGGGGAACTTCAAGAAGAATGGCAAGCAAGTTGCTGCTCAAGTGAAAAACCCAAGTCTGGACCTAAGCCTGAAACTGAGTGCTTCTACTGCAAAGGGATTGGTCATTGGAAGCGGAACTACCCCAAGTATTTGGCGGATAAGAAGGATGGCAAAGTGAACAAAGGTATATTTGATATACAGATTATTGATGTGTATTTTACTAGTGTTCGTAGCAACCCCTCAGTATTTGATACTGGTTCAGTTGCTAAGAGTAGTAACTCGAAACAGGAGTTGCAAAATGAACAGAGACTAGTTAAGGGTGAAGTGACGATGTGTGTTGGAAGTGGTTCCAAGATTGATATGATCATCATCGCACACTCCCTATACTTTCGGGATTAGTGTTGAACCTAAATAAGTGTTATTTGGTGTTTGTGTTGAGCATGAATATGATTTGATCATGTTTATTGCAATACGGTTATTCATTTAAGTAAGAGAATACATTGTTGTTCTGTTTACATGAATAAAACCTTATATGGTTACACACCCAATGAAAATGGTTCGTTGGATATCGATCGTAGTGATACACATATTCATAATATTAAAACCAAAAGATGCAAAGTTAATAATGATAGTGCAACTTATTTGTGGCACTGCCGTTTAGGTCATATTGGTGTAAAGCGCATGAAGAAAATCCATGCTGATGGGCTTTTGGAATCACTTGATTATGAATCAGTTGATGCTTGCGAACCATGCCTCATGGGAAAGATGACTAAGACTCCGTTCTCCGGAACAATGGAGCAAGCAACAGATTTGTTGGAAATCATACATACTGATGTATGTGGTCCGATGAATATTGAGGCTCGCGGCATGTATCATTATTTTCTGATCTTCACAGATAATCTGAGCAGATATGAGTATATCTACTTGATGAAACACAATTTTGAAACATTTGAAAAGTTTGAAGAATTTCAGAGTAAAGTGGAGAATCATCGTAACAAAAAAAAAGTTTCTACGATATGATCGCAGAGTAAAATATTTGAGTTACGAGTTTGGCCTTCAGTTAAAACAATGTGAAATAGTTTCACTACTCACGCCGCCTGGAACACCACAATGTAATGGTGTGTCCGAACGTCATAACGTACTTTATTGAATATAGTGCAATCTATGATGTTTCTTACCGGTTTACCACTATAGTTTTGGGGTTGTGCATTAGATACAACTACATTCACGTTAAAAAAGGGCACCATCTAAATCCGTTGAGACGACACCGTATGAACTGTGGTTTGGCAAGAAACCAAAGTTGTCGTTTCTTAAAATTTGAGGTTGCAATGCTTATGTGAAAAAGTTTCAACCTGATAAGCTCAAACCCAAATCGGAGAAGTGCATCTTCATAGGATACCCAAAAGGAAATGTTGGGTACACCTTCTATCACAGATCCGAAGGCAAGTTATTCATTGCTGAGAATGGATCCTTTCTAGAGAAGGAGTTTCTCTCGAAAGAAGTGAGTGGGAGGAAAGTAGAATTTGATAAGGTAATTGTACCTACTCCCTTATTGGAAAGTATTTCATCACAGAAATCTGTTCATGTGACTACTACACCAATTAGTGAGGAAGCTAATGATGATGATCATGTAACTTCAGATCAAGTTACTACCGAACCTTGTAGGTAAAGCAGAGTGAGATCCGCACCAGAGTGGTACGGTAATCCGTTCTGGAGGTCATGTTACTTGACCATGACGAGCCTACGAACTATGAGGAAGCGACGATGAGCCCAGATTCCGCGAAATGGCTTGAGGCCATGAAATCTGAGATGAGATCCATGTATGAGAACAAAGTATGGACTTTGATTGACTTGCCCATTGATCGGCAAGCCATTGAGATTAAATGGATCTTCAAGAGGAAGACGGACGCTGATAGTAGTGTTACTATCTACAAAGCTAGAATTGTCGCAAAAAGGTTTTCGACAAGTTCAAGGTGTTGACTACGATGAGAGTTTCTCACTCGTATCTATGCTTAAGTCTGTCCGAATCATGTTAGCAATTGCCAAATTTTATGAAATTTGGCAAATGGATAAACAAAACTACATTCCTTAATGGATTTATTAAAAAAAGTTGTATATGATGCAACCAGAAGGTTTTGTCAATCCTAAAGGTGCTAAAAAAATATGCAAGCTCCAGCGATCCATCTATGGACTGGTGCAAGCATCTCGGAGTTGGAATATACGCTTTGATAAGTTGATCAAAGCTTATAGTTTTATACATACTTGAAGTGAAGCCTGTATTTACAAGAAAGTGAGTGGGAGCACTACAGCATTTCTGATAAGTATATGTGAATGACATATTGTTGATCGGAGATAATGTAGAATTATTCTGCAAAGCATAAAGGAGTGTTTGAAAGGAGTTTTTCAAAGAAAGACCTCGGTGAAGCTGCTTACATATTGAGCATCAAGATCTATAGAGATAGATCAAGACACTTGATAAGTTTTTCAATGAGTACATACCTTGCAAGATTTTGAAATAGTTCAAAATGGAACAGTCAAAGAAGGAGTTCTTGCCTGTGTTACAAGGTGTGAAGTTGAGTAAGACTCAAAACCCGACCACGGTAGAAGATAGAGAGAGAATGAAAGTCATTCCCTATGCCTCAGCCATAGGTTCTATAAAGTATGCCATGCTGTGTACCAGACCTATCGTATACCCTGCCCTGAGTTTGGTAAGGGAGTACAATAGTGATCTAGGAGTAGATCACTGGACATTGGTCAAAATTATCCTTAGTGGAATAAGGATATGTTTCTCGATTATGGAGGTGACAAAAGGTTCATCGTAAAGGGTTACGTCGATGCAAGTTTTGACACTGATCCAGATGACTCTAAGTCTTAATCTGGATACATATTGAAAGTGGGAGCAATTAGCTAGAGTAGCTCCGTGCAGAGCATTGTTGACATAGAAATTTGCAAAGTACGTACAGATCTGAATGTGGCAGACCCGTTGACTAAACTTCTCTCACAAGCAAAACATGATCACACCTTAGTACTCTTTGGGTGTTAATCACATAGCGATGTGAACTAGATTATTGACTCTAGTAAACACTTTGGGTGTTGGTCACATGTCGATGTGAACTATGGGTGTTAATCACATGATGATGTGAACTATTGGTATTAAATCACATGGCGATGTGAACTAGATTATTGACTCTAGTGCAAGTGGGAGACTGAAGGAAATATGCCCTAGAGGCAATAATAAAGTTATTATTTATTTCCTTATATCATGATAACTGTTTATTATTCATGCTAGAATTGTATTAACCGGAAACATAATACATGTGTGAATACATAGACAAACAGAGTGTCACTAGTATGCCTCTACTTGACTAGCTCGTTGATCAAAGATGGTTATGTTTCCTAACCATAGACATGAGTTGTCATTTGATTAACGGGATCACATCATTAGGAGAATGATGTGATTGACTTGACCCATTCCGTTAGCTTAGCACTTGATCATTTAGTTTGTTGCTATTGCTTTCTTCATGACTTATACATGTTCCTATGACTATGATATTATGCAACTCCCGTTTACCGGAGGAACACTTTGTGTGCCACCAAACGTCACAATGTAACTGGGTGATTATAAAGGTGCTCTACAGGTGTCTCCAAAGGTACTTGTTGGGTTGGCGTATTTCGAGATTAGGATTTGTCACTCCGATTGTCGGAGAGGTATCTCTGGGCCCACTCGGTAATGCACATCACTATAAGCCTTGCAAGCATTGCAACTAATGAGTTAGTTGCGGGATGATGTATTACGGAACGAGTAAAGAGACTTGCCGGTAACGAGATTGAACTAGGTATTTAGATACCGACGATCGAATCTCGGGCAAGTAACATACTGATGACAAAGGGAACAACGTATGTTGTTATGCAGTCTAACCGATAAAGATCTTCGTAGAATATGTAGGAGCCAATATGGGCATCCAGGTCCCGCTATTTGTTATTGACCAGAGAGGTGTCTCGGTCATGTCTAGATAGTTCTCGAACCCGTAGGGTCCGCACGCTTAACATCCATTGACGATATAGTACTATATGAGTTATGTATGTTGATGACTGAATGTTGTTCGGAGTCCGGGATGAGATCACGGACATGACGAGGAACTCCGGAATGGTCCGGAGATAAAGTTTGATATATGGGATAGTGGTGTTTGATCTCCGGAAGGGTTCCAGAATTCACCGGAAGGGGTTCCGGATGATTCTCGAAATGTTGGGGCACGAGAACACTTTATCTGGGCCAAAGGGGAAAGCGCACGAGGCTTTTGGAAAGTGCAAAAGGAAGTTTCGCGGAGACCAGAGGCTAGACGCCAGGAACCCTAGCGTCTAGGGGGTAGACACTGGGAACCCTGGCGTCTAGCCCTGGAGTCCGAGAAGGACTATTGCCTTTCGGGTGAAACCGACTTTGAGGAGGCTTTTTACTCCAAGTTTCGACCCCAGGGCTCAACATATAAATAGAGGGGTAGGGCTAGCACCAAAGACACATCAAGAAACACCAAGACGTGTGCCGGCAACCCCGTCCCCTCTAGTTTATCCTCCGTCATAGTTTTCGTAGTGCTTAGGCGAAGCCCTGCAGAGTTTTTTCTTCACCAACACCATCACCACGCCGTCGTGCTGCCGGAACTCATCTACTACTTCGCCCCTCTTGCTGGATCGAGAAGGCGAGGACGTCACCGAGCCGAACGTGTGCAGAACTCGGAGGTGCCGTGCTTTCGGTACTTGGATCAGTCGGACGTGAAGATGTACGACTACATCAACCACGTTGATATAACGCTTTCGCGAACGGTCTACGAGGGTACGTAGATAACACTCTCACCTCTCGTTGCTATGCATCACCATGATCTTGCGTGTGCGTAGGATTTTTTTTGAAATTACTACGTTCCCCAACAAACACAACTCTAAACACAAATTAAAATAATACAAGCTTTATATTACAAGCTAGGGGCCTCGAGGGCTCGAATACATAAGCTTGAATACACAAGAGTCAGCGAAAGTAATAATATCTGAGTACAGACATAAGTTAACAAGTTTGCCTTAAGAAGGCTAGCACAAACATCAACGGTGATCAGAGAGGCAAGGTGATGTGGAGCATCCTACGGTCATCCCCATGGACCTACCTACGTCTCCCACAACACCACTTGGACCAATGACAAGAGCTCGAGCAAAGGCTATTGAAACTAAGGTGAACTCGCTCCTCTCCGAACCATCACTTTCTACATGTGAGACATGGCTACTACCTCAAGCGGAAACAATATGTGTGATTAGGTACCTAGAGGATAGCCACGGAGAAACTACACCCAATGGGCGAGATGGCGAGGACACCAAGTACAAGGAACAAGAAGAAGAGCTGCCGGAAAATCTCCAGCCACCGGACGACCGGACCAGGCTGGACGTCCGACGCCTAAAGCGCCAGCCAGCCAGCCAAGTCCCAGACTGCGAACGGTACAACGGCTGGACGACCGACGTGGACCAGATGTCTGACACCTCCCAGCCACCGGATGACCGGTGTCACCTAATAGAAGGGAAATTAACGGAAGTTCGAAGTCTCCGAACGACCGACGACCAGACGTCCGACCGCCTCCGGAAATCCGACCCCGCCTGATCCGAGCCAAAATGTCGGACGTCCAACCACTACTGGACGTCTGGACCCTCACGAGCCACCGGACGTTCGGTAGCTGCCGGACGACCGATGCCTGCCATGTACCCCTTCGCCCACTTAGACTATATATACTCCTCCTCCCTCTTTCCAGGGTTAGCAAAGGATTAGCTCATTTGAGAGATAGAGCTTTACTGATCCACTTGATACCTTCTCCATCGGAGTTCGCGACCTCTACGGAGAAGATCCCCCAAGTGGATTCAAGACCCCTAACGGGAAGACCCCTCAAGACCTCCTCATGGAGAAGAACTACCGCCTCTTGTATCGTCCTTTGTTGCATTTGGATCTTGTATCACTCTTTATGTTTGTGGATCTAGCACATGTGTGATCGTTTCTCGTTGATTTTGAGTGTTTCCTCTCGTTTTCCCCTCGTGTTTCCCCTCGTGTTCTTCGTGGGATCTGCTCCAATCATGAAAGGTCGGCCCTAGGGTATCCACCCTACATCATCTTGGTATCATGAGCTTTGGTTGGTCACGGATTTGGAGCCCCTACCCTTGTTTCTAGCCTTGTTTTGTTGTGTTCTTCCCCAAGTTCGAAAATTCCCCACCAAAAATAGCCCCAAATTTTTTTGTGATGAAGTTTTGTTGGATTTGATCCGTGGATTTCGTTTGTAGCAGGTAGACCTAGCTTTCCCCAGTCTTTTCACTCTTTCAATCCACAAATTCACACAATTTTGTCGAAATTTTGCCCCTCCACCACAAACCATAGAAGTTCATTGATAGAGGCAAAGGTGTCCCGTCTTTCGATGAGATGGTGGATTTCGCTTTGGTGGAAGTCGACTTTGACGATCCGACTACGAACGTGCGAGGACGTCGCGCCTTAGCAATCGCTAAACCAACTCCGAGAGGTTATTGACCACGCCGGAGCACGATCAACCTGACCACGAGGGTCTGTTTCCTGCGAGCAAACGAAGAACAAGCAAGAAACTGAGATTGCAATCTGGATATTGCGAACATAAGATGAAAGCTTTATTGATCAAGGTGGGGTTCTGCGACGCCTTTGTCTGGTCGTTGAACACAAACGAAGTACGCGAAGTTGCAGCTATGGCGAACTTTTAATCTAAACAAAACCCAAAGTCTAAACGATGCCCTAAGGGCTGTATATATGGAGGAAGAGGGGGGAATTTCGTGGCCCTTGGTGGAGGGGTCCGAAATCAACCCTATCTCTTGTTTCCCCACACATACAGACTCTAAAAATAGCCGATACTTATGTATTTCGAAATTACATGGGCCTGGCCCAATAATAAGGTGACGCAGCACCTAAAATAGCCTCGGGACGAAATTTATGAAGTGGCATCTTGTATATTTCGTCCAAGGCTTCATGCACCCATTATGGTGGCTTCAAAGTCCTGAAATCATCACTTGTAACTCCGTTCTTGTTCCCCTTGCGCATGCCATCATCTCCATGCTTGTTCTTGCTCCAATGTTCATCCTTCTCCAAGCTAGGCCCTTCATTTGTAAGCAAAACAAATGTATCCAATTTAGGCAGCATCATATTCTCATGAACATTAGAATCATTACCAAGAAACGAAAGTACCTGGTAATTTAGTTGGCGTGCACGGGCTCTAGTAATTGGTCCAGTATGTATAGCAGCAGGGGCTGTGGGTGTAACAATTGTATTGATGTCCTCATCAGGCTAAGTTGGGGACTAAACTGCTTTTTAGTACTACTTGTCACCCCCAAACTGATGGACAAACTGAAGTAGTCAATAGAACGTTGTCTACTATGCTTAGGGCTGTTTTGAAGAATAATAAGAAAATGTGGGAGGAATGCTTGCCTCATATTGAATTTGCTTATAATCGTTCATTGCATTCTACTACAAAGATGTGCCCTTTTGAAGTTGTGTATGGTTTCCTACCTCGTGCACCTATTGATTTGTTGCCTCTTCCATCTTCGGAGAAGGTTAATTTTGATGCTAAACAACGTGCTGAATTGATTTTAAAAATGCATGAGTTAACTAAGGAAAACATTGAGCGTATGAATGCTAAATATAAACTTGCTGGAGATAAGGGTAGAAAACATGTTGTGTTTGCACCTGGAGATCTTGTTTGGTTACATTTGCGTAAGGATAGATTTCCTGATTTGCGCAAATCAAAGCTAATGCCACGTGCTGATGGTCCCTTTAAGGTGTTAGAGAAAATAAACGATAATGCATATAAACTTGAGCTGCCTGCAGATTTTGGGGTTAGTCCCACTTTTAACATTGCAGATTTGAAGCCTTATTTGGGTGAGGAAGATGAACTTCCGTCGAGGACGACTTCATTTCAAGAAGGGGAGGATGATGAGGACATCAATACAATTGTTACACCCACAGCCCCTGCTGCTATACATACTGGACCAATTACTAGAGCTCGTGCACGCCAACTAAATTACCAGGTACTTTCGTTTCTTGGTAATGATTCTAATGTTCATGAGAATATGATGCTGCCTAAATTGGATACATTTGTTTTGCTTACAAATGAAGGGCCTAGCTTGGAGAAGGATGAACATTGGAGCAAGAACAAGCATGGAGATGATGGCATGCGCAAAGGGAACAAGAACGGAGTTACAAGTGATGATTTCAGGACTTTGAAGCCACCATAATGGGTGCATGAAGCCTTGGACGAAATATACAAGATGCCACTTCATAAATTTCGTCCCGAGGCTATTTTAGGTGCTGCGTCACCTTATTATTGGGCCAGGCCCATGTAATTTCGAAATACATAAGTATAGGCTATTTTTAGAGTCCGTATGTGTGGGGAAACAAGAGATAGGGTTGATTTCGGACCCCTCCACCAAGGGCCACGAAATTCCCCCCTCTTCCTCCATATATACAGCCCTTAGGGCATCGTTTAGACTTTGGGTTTGGTTTAGATTAAAAGTTCGCCATAGCTGCAACTTCGCGTACTTCGTTTGTGTTCAACGACCAGACAAAGGCGTCACAGAACCCCACCTTGATCAATAAAGCTTTCATCTTATATTCGCAATATCCAGATTGCAATCTCAGTTTCTTGCTTGTTCTTCGTTTGCTCGCAGGAAACAGACCCTCGTGGTCAGGTTGATCGTGCTCCGGCGTGGTCAATAACCTCTCGGAGTTGGTTTAGCGATTGCTAAGGCGCGACGTCCTCGCACGTTCGTAGTCGGATCGTCAAAGTCGACTTCCACCAAAGCGAAATCCACTATCTCATCGAAAGACGGGACACCTTTGCCTCTATCAAGAAGCTTTCTCTCACCACAAGACCACATCCACATCCTTACTACATCCAATGGTTCAACAACAGCGGCAAGGTTAAGGTAACACGTACTGTTCGTGTGCATTTTAGTATCTCTACATATGCTGATTATGTTGATTGTGATGTGGTACCTATGCAAGCATGTTCCTTATTACTTGGTAGACCATGGCAATTTGATAAAAATTCTGTACACCATGGTAGAAACAATCACTATACTCTTGTTCATAAGGATAAAAATATTACTTTGCTTCCTATGACTCCTGATTCCATTTTGAAAGATGATATTAATAGAGCTAATAAAGCAAAACAGGAGACGAATAAGAGTGAAAATCAGATTGTGGCAAAAGAATTTGAGCAACAAATGAAGCCTAATAATAAACCATCTAGTGTTGCTTCTGAAATTAAATTGAAAAGTGCATGTTTATTTGCCACCAAATCTGATATTGATGAGCTAGATTCCAGCAAATCTGTTTGCTATGCTTTTGTGTGCAAAGAGGCATTATTTTCATTCGAGGACGTGCCT
Organism: Triticum aestivum; assembly: GCF_018294505.1. NCBI lineage: Eukaryota > Viridiplantae > Streptophyta > Magnoliopsida > Poales > Poaceae > Triticum > Triticum aestivum. The sequence continues at coordinate 215,865,994 of NC_057794.1, read as the reverse complement.
TCCTCTTTGCCTCCTGCTGTCACTAACATTTTGCAGGAGTTTGCTGACGTCTTTCCACAAGACGTGCCACCGGGATTACCGCCTATTCGAGGGATTGAGCATCAGATTGACTTAATTCCCGGTGCTTCACTGCCAAACCGTGCACCATACCGTACCAATCCAGAGGAGACGAAGGAGATTATGCGTCAAGTACAAGAGCTTCTCGACAAAGGTTATATACGCGAATCCCTTAGTCCTTGTGTTGTTCCTATTATTCTAGTGCCGAAAAAGGATGGTACATCACGTATGTGTGTTGATTGTAGAGGCATTAATAATATTACTATTCGTTATCGTCATCCTATTCCTAGGCTAGATGATATGCTTGATGAATTGAGTGGCTTTACAATATTCTCCAAAGTTGATTTGCGTAGTGGCTACCATCAAATTCGTATGAAATTGGGAGATGAATGGAAAACAGCATTTAAAACTAAGTTTGGATTATATGAGTGGTTAGTCATGCCTTTTGGGTTAACTAATGCACCTAGTACTTTCATGAGATTAATGAACGAAGTTTTACGTGCTTTCATTGGACGATTTGTGGTAGTTTACTTTGATGACATATTGATTTATAACAGATCTTTGGAAGAACATTTGGAACATTTACGTGCTGTTTTTATTGCTCTACGTGATGCACGTTTGTTTGGTAACCTTGGGAAGTGCACCTTTTGCACCGACCGAGTATCTTTTCTTGGCTATGTTGTTACTCCACAGGGAATTGAAGTTGATAAAGCCAAGATTGAAGCTATTGAGAGTTGGCCGCAACCCAAAACGGTCACACAAGTGAGGAGTTTTCTTGGCCTCGCTGGACTCTATAGGCATTTTGTCATAGATTTCAGCACCATTGCTGCACCTCTCAATGAGCTTACAAAGAAAGATGTGCCTTTTCTTTGGGGTACCGCACAGGAAGAAGCCTTCTCGGTATTGAAAGATAAGTTGACACATGCTCCTTTACTCCAACTTCCTGATTTTAATAAGACTTTTGAGCTTGAATGTGATGCTAGGGGAAACAAGAGATAGGGTTGATTTCGGACCCCTCCACCAAGGGCCACGAAATTCCCCCCTCTTCCTCCATATATATAGCCCTTAGGGCATCGTTTAGACTTTGGGTTTTGTTTAGATTAAAAGTTCGCCATAGCTGCAACTTCGCGTACTTCGTTTGTGTTCAACGACCAGACAAAGGCGTCACAGAACCCCACCTTGATCAATAAAGCTTTCATCTTATATTCGCAATATCCAGATTGCAATCTTAGTTTCTTGCTTGTTCTTCGTTTGCTCGCAGGAAACAGACCCTCGTGGTCAGGTTGATCGTGCTCCGGCGTGGTCAATAACCTCTCGGAGTTGGTTTAGCGATTGCTAAGGCGCGACGTCCTCGCACGTTCGTAGTCGGATCGTCAAAGTCGACTTCCACCAAAGCGATATCCATCATCTCATCGAAAGATCGGGACCCTCGCCTCTATCAATTATCATTTATTTTCTCTAACACCTTAAAGGGACCATCAGCACGTGGCATTAACTTTGATTTGCGCAAATCAGGAAATCTATCCTTACGCAAATGTAACCAAACAAGATCTCCAGGTGCAAACACAACATGTTTTCTACCCTTATCTCCAGCAAGTTTATATTTAGCATTCATACGCTCAATGTTTTCCTTAGTTAACTCATGCATTTTTAAAATCAATTCAGCACGTTGTTTAGCATCAAAATTAACCTTCTCCGAAGATGGAAGAGGCAACAAATCAATAGGTGCACGAGGTAGGAAACCATACACAACTTCAAAAGGGCACATCTTAGTAGTAGAATGCAATGAACGATTATAAGCAAATTCAATATGAGGCAAGCATTCCTCCCACATTTTCTTATTAGTCTTCAAAACAGCCCTAAGCATAGTAGACAACGTTCTATTGACTACTTCAGTTTGTCCATCAGTTTGGGGGTGACAAGTAGTACTAAAAAGCAGTTTAGTCCCCAACTTAGCCCATAAACATCTCCAAAAGTGGCTAAGAAATTTAGTATCACGATCTGAAACAATAGTATTTGGCACACCATGCAAGCGAATAATTTCACGAAAGAACAAATCAGCAACATTAACAGCATCATCGCTTTTATGACATGGTATAAAGTGTGCCATTTTCGAGAATCTATCCACGACAACAAATATGCTATCCCTCCCCTTCTTTGTTTGAGGTAAACCTAAAACAAAGTCCATAGATATATCCTCCCAAGGAACACTAGGTACAGGCAAAGGCATATATAAACCATGAGGATTGAGTCGTGACTTAGCTTTCTGACATGTAGTGCATCGAGCAATAAAACGCTCAACATCCCGTCTCATCTTTGGCCAAAAGAAATGTGTAGCAAGTACGTCCTCCGTCTTCTTCACGCCAAAATGTCCCATTAATCCTCCTCCATGCGCTTCCTGCAACAACAAAAGACGAACGGAGCTAGCTGGAATGCATAGCTTGTTAGCACGAAACACAAATCCATCGTTAACGACAAACTTTTTCCACATTCTTCCTTCTTTACAATTCTGCATTACATCTTTAAAATCAGCATCATGCACATATTGATCTTTGATGGTCTCCAAACCAAATATTTTGAAGTCAAGTTGTGAAAGCATAGTATAGCGACGAGACAATGCATCAGCAATAACATTTTCTTTTCCCTTCTTGTGTTTAATGACATAAGGGAAAGTCTCAATGAATTCAACCCATTTAGCATGTCTACGATTCAGTTTAGCTTGACTTTTAATATGTTTCAAAGATTCATGATCAGAATGTATAACAAATTCTTTGGGCCATAAATAATGTTGCCATGTTTCTAAAGTCCGAACAAGAGCATATAATTCTTTATCATAAGTAGAATAATTCAGACTAGGCCCACTCAATTTTTCAGAAAAGTATGCAACAGGTTTGCCATCTTGTAATAACACACCTCCTAATCCAATTCCACTAGCATCACATTCAAGCTCAAAAGTCTTATTAAAATCAGGAAGTTGAGTAAAGGAGCATGTGTCAACTTATCTTTCAATACCGTGAAGGCTTCTTCCTGTGCGGTACCCCAAAGAAAAGGCACATCTTTCTTTGTAAGCTCATTGAGAGGTGCAGCAATGGTGCTGAAATCTCTCACAAAACGCCTATAGAATCCAGCGAGGCCAAGAAAACTCCTCACTTGGGTGACCGTTTTGGGCTGCGGCCAACTCTCAATAGCTTCAATCTTGGCTTTATCAACTTCAATTCCCTGTGGAGTAACAACATAGCCAAGAAAAGATACTCGGTCGGTGCAAAAGGTGCACTTCCCAAGGTTACCAAACAAACGTGCATCACGTAGAGCAATAAAAGCAGCACGTAAATGTTCCAAATGTTCTTCCAAAGATCTGCTATAAATCAATATGTCATCAAAGTAAACTACCACAAATCGTCCAATGAAAGCACGTAAAACTTCGTTCATTAATCTCATGAAAGTACTAGGTGCATTAGTTAACCCAAAAGGCATGACTAACCACTCATATAATCCAAACTTAGTTTTAAATGCTGTTTTCCATTCATCTCCCAATTTCATACGAATTTGATGGTAGCCACTACGCAAATCAACTTTGGAGAATATTGTAGAGCCACTCAATTCATCAAGCATATCATCTAGCCTAGGAATAGGATGACGATAACGAATAGTAATATTATTAATGCCTCTACAATCAACACACATACGTGATGTACCATCCTTTTTCGGCACTAGAATAATAGGAACAGCACAAGGACTAAGGGATTCGCGTATATAACCTTTGTGTAGAAGCTCTTGTACTTGACGCATAATCTCCTTCGTCTCCTCTGGATTGGTACGGTATGGTGCACGGTTTGGCAGTGAAGCACCGGGAATTAAATCAATCTGATGCTCAATCCCTCGAATAGGCGGTAATCCCGGTGGCACGTCTTGTGGAAAGACGCCAGCGAACTCCTGCAAAATGTTAGTGACAGCAGGAGGCAAAGAGGAAGGCACGTCCTCGAATGAAAATAATGCCTCTTTGCACACAAAAGCATAGCAAACAGATTTGCTGAAATCTAGCTCATCAATATCAGATTTGGTGGCAAATAAACATGCACTTTTCAATTTAATTTCAGAAGCAACACTAGATGGTTTATTATTAGGCTTCATTTGTTGCTCAAATTCTTTTGCCACAATCTGATTTTCACTCTTATTCGTCTCCTGTTTTGCTTTATTAGCTCTATTAATATCATCTTTCAAAATGGAATCAGGAGTCATAGGAAGCAAAGTAATATTTTTATCCTTATGAACAAGAGTATAGTGATTGTTTCTACCATGGTGTACATAATTTTTATCAAATTGCCAAGGTCTACCAAGTAATAAGGAACATGCTTGCATAGGTACCACATCACAATCAACATAATCAGCATATGTAGAGATACTAAAATGCACACGAACAGTACGTGTTACCTTAACCTTGCCGCTGTTGTTGAACCATTGGATGTAGTAAGGATGTGGATGTGGTCTTGTGGTGAGAGAAAGCTTCTCCACCATCTCCATGCTAGCCAAGTTGTTGCAGCTCCCTCCGTCTATTATGACGCGCACAGAACGTTCCTTCACAACTCCCTTGGTATGGAACAAATTGTGCCTCTGATTTTGCTCAGCTTGTGTGACTTGCACACTCAAAACACGTTGAGCAACTAAACATTCATACCTGTCAGCGTCTTCAGGAGCCATGTATTGCGTCTCATGATCAGAATCATCTCCACCATGTTCTTCACGTGTAATAAGAGCCAAAGTCTCCTCATCATAGTCACTAGCGGACTCATATCCACCATCCGCGGTAGCAATCATCACACGCGGAGATTTGCATTCTCTCGCATAATGACCTCCTCCCTTACAACGACGACAAATAATATCACTTGTGTGCCCTGTTGATGCCATGGAAGAAGAAGAACGCTGTGCAGGCCCCGCAGGTGCGCTCTTGGCAGATAATGGTGGTTGTGCCTGTTTTCTTGTATCACGGCTGGAGGTGGCACCGGATGGAGGTGCTGGTGCAGTTGAAGTAGAAGATGCACGTGGTGTGATAGAGGCAAAGGTGTCCCGTCTTTCGATGAGATGGTGGATTTCGCTTTGGTGGAAGTCGACTTTGACGATCCGACTACGAACGTGCGAGGACGTCGCGCCTTAGCAATCGCTAAACCAACTCCGAGAGGTTATTGACCACGCCGGAGCACGATCAACCTGACCACGAGGGTCTGTTTCCTGCGAGCAAACGAAGAACAAGCAAGAAACTGAGATTGCAATCTGGATATTGCGAATATAAGATGAAAGCTTTATTGATCAAGGTGGGGTTCTGTGACGCCTTTGTCTGGTCGTTGAACACAAACGAAGTACGCGAAGTTGCAGCTATGGCGAACTTTTAATCTAAACCAAACCCAAAGTCTAAACGATGCCCTAAGGGCTGTATATATGGAGGAAGAGGGGGGAATTTCGTGGCCCTTGGTGGAGGGGTCCGAAATCAACCCTATCTCTTGTTTCCCCACACATACGGACTCTAAAAATAGCCTATACTTATGTATTTCGAAATTACATGGGCCTGGCCCAATAATAAGGTGACGCAGCACCTAAAATAGCCTCGGGACGAAATTTATGAAGTGGCATCTTGTATATTTCGTCCAAGGCTTCATGCACCCATTATGGTGGCTTCAAAGTCCTGAAATCATCACTTGTAACTCCGTTCTTGTTCCCCTTGCGCATGCCATCATCTCCATGCTTGTTCTTGCTCCAATGTTCATCCTTCTCCAAGCTAGGCCCTTCATTTGTAAACAAAACAAATGTATCCAATTTAGGCAGCATCATATTCTCATGAACATTAGAATCATTACCAAGAAACGAAAGTACCTGGTAATTTAGTTGGCGTGCACGAGCTCTAGTAATTGGTCCAGTATGTATAGTAGCAGGGGCTGTGGGTGTAACAATTGTATTGATGTCCTCATCAGGTCTTGTGGTGAGAGAAAGCTTCTCCACCATCTCCATGCTAGCCAAGTTGTTGCAGCTCCCTCCGTCTATTATGACGCGCACAGAACGTTCCTTCACAACTCCCTTGGTATGGAACAAATTGTGCCTCTGATTTTGCTCAGCTTGTGTGACCTGCACACTCAAAACACGTTGAGCAACTAAACATTCATACCTGTCAGCGTCTTCAGGAGCCATGTATTGCGTCTCATGATCAGAATCATCTCCACCATGTTCTTCACGTGTAATAAGAGCCAATGTCTCCTCATCATAGTCACTAGCAGACTCATATCCACCATCCGCGGTAGCAATCATCACACGCGGAGATTTGCATTCTCTCGCATAATGACCTCCTCCCTTACAACGACGACAAATAATATCACTTGTGTGCCCTGTTGATGCCATGGAAGAAGAAGAATGCTGTGCAGGCCCCGCAGGTGCGCTCTTGGCAGATAATGGTGGTTGTGCCTGTTTTCTTGTATCACGGCTGGAGGTGGCACCGGATGGAGGTGCTGGTGTAGTTGAAGTAGAAGATGCACGTGGCGTCCATGATGAAGGTCGGCCTGCAGAAAAGTTAGTTCGCCCCAATGCTTGTCGATCCTGCACTTCACGTTCAGCTTTACAAGCAAGATGGAATAAACGAGTGATATTAGTATACTCCTTATAGTCTAGAATGGTCTGAATCTCTCTATTTAATCCACCCAGAAAACGTGCAAGCATAGCTTCATTCTCCTCAATAATACCACATCTAATCATGCCAGTTTGTAATTCCTGATAATATTCTTCTACAGAATTTTTCCCTTGTCTTAAACGCTGCAATTTTTGAAGCAATTCACGTTGATAATATGGTGGAACCCAACGCGTACGCATAGCAGTTTTCAAAGCAGCCCAAGTAGTTGGAATAGGATATAATCTACAATGTTCAGACCACCATACACATGCAAAACTAGTGAAAGCACAAACAGCAGCAGCAACTCGTCTCTCCTCAGGATATTGTAAACATGTAAATCGTTGTT